>NC_084833.1:73073872-73376902 GCF_033115175.1 Lepus europaeus
CTGCCACAAAGTATGTGACCTGACAGAGTCTCCCACTCTAAATTCACCTGCCAGGGCTTTTGAGCAGAGTAAATGAGAGATTTAGAACATGGTTAATTACTCATTTTCCTTCATTCTTTGTAAAACAAAATTTTAAGTGTTTTTAAAAAAGTAAATATTATCTTCTCACTAAAATAAAAAAAAGAAAGATGGAAAGAGAAAGAAAGGAAGGAGGGAAGGAGGGAAGGAGGGAAGGAAGGAATGAAGGGAGGGAGGGAGGAAGAGGGCAACAGTTAATGCCATTTTTTGATTGCATCTATATAGGGACCACATAAATTTAAAAGCAAGGGATGTTTCTTTCAGTGTGAACCTTTCCATATTTTATAGTGTGGAGGGAAGAGGCTATAAAACCAAATTTGGTAAGAGCCACCTCTGTGTTTTTGTTAGAGTCAATTAATCCCTCCCTATTTTCCTTAATTCAAATTGGGCTTAGTGATCACCTACTTCAGCCTTGTGAAGGCCTTTGAAACAGAAGCTGCTGTATAAACTCAGGAAGGTTATGCCTTATGAACCATGCCCAGAGGGCTTTCTCTCCTGGATTTAATTAAAAATGAAATTAAGAATTCTTTAAGATTATATCAGCCTTTTAAGAGCATAAGAAGGTCAATGGTTTGTTAAGCATCTTCTTTTTCTTTTTAATAGTGCTATTTCCAAGATTAAATAGTATGAACAGGCTCAAGTTTCCTTTTAGAATCCACAGATTCATGGTAGAATGGTGGTGCAGTATGGAGGACTGAGAGAGAAGCTGTGGTGTGCAGAATGAGCAAGACTAAGGCTCCAAGAGAACATGGATGTGGGAATGTAATGAGTGAAGTCCTGATCTAAACCTACTTTGAAAATTATTGGGATTATTAGAAACAATGAAATACACACACACACACACACGGAGTGCTTGGCTGCTAATCTTTGCTCCACAGAGCAGCTATTCTTTTGGCCATGTTACTAAGAAGTTTACATGTAGGACAAAAATACCATGACATAAATATATCAAAGAGAAAATCATTTCACATAAGTACAAAGTCACATATGAGTTTGAAATATGCCACTGTTTACAAGGAGCTTATAAATATAATAATAAAAGGAAAAACATAAAACTTTGCTTATGGTGATAAAAAGGATGGCTGTTAAGAATAATAGAAAGACAGCATTGGGCAGCTTTCTTATCATCTCAGGGGATTTACCTATGCTGATAAACATTTGTTGCCTGATTTGTTACAGCAATAAAAACAAATATACATCAACTCAAGGCTTTAAAATAAACATGTAGAAACAAGGATGACTAAGGTAGATGGTGCCTGTATGAAAATTCATTTGCTCCACTTCCCTTGCACCTCACAACAATCCTATAAAGGGAGCAAAAGAAATGTGATTATTTTCCTCATTTTCTGATGAGTGAATCGAGGCTCTGAGGTACAATGAAGTATTTAGCTAAAATGCATATGAATAAGTATGGCCAAAGGAAGTTCTCAAATATAGATGGTGCACAACCTTTGGCTCCTCTGTAACATCACCTTGTTGCCACTTCAAGCAAGAGATCTCTAATAAGCTTTCCCTCTCTACCCTCCCACTGTCTTCTAAAACATTTTACATGTAAGACGTTGCAGACAAGAGTGTTCACTCTTTCCAAGAGGAGGCAACACAATCACTGTCTAGTGAATACTCCAATCAGGGAAATTCTTCCTCTGAATCAGTCATCCACCAAGCATCACCTGTTCTATTTGTTAAATAATTCTGAATCCATTTGTACCCCTCCTTATCTTATTTCAGTTCTCTTTGATTTCAAGCTTGCTGTGTGATATATTAAGTAGTTCCCTTACCTTCAAACTCTTTCCATACAGCTAACAGAGTAATTTTTCAGAAGACACAAATTAGATCATACCTTTGCTTGGCTCTAGAACATTTCAACAATTCCCCACTGCTTATAGCATAAAGTCCAACATTCTCAGCTGCTTGTGTCTCCAACCTTGTCATTTACTCAATACCCTTAACTCACAGAACTACTGGTAGTCTCAGAATGCACTGTGCTTTCACACATAATGTAGCTTAACTAGGTGCTTTTTTTTTTTTTTTTTTTTACTTAGAATACATCCCTTCCCTAACTTGACTGAAGACCTCAGTGTCTTCCTGATAATTCTAAGAAAAACAGAGCTAGAATTATTTGGTTGTTCCTCTGCTTACCTTTAGAGACTCACATCTACTTCTGTTATGGATTAGGCCTGAAACATACATTTCATTTTACATTTTTCCATTTGGAGACAACATAAAATGTTAAAATCTTAGATAAATTTTCTGTTATTTTGCAAGGAGAGAAAGTTTGCCAAAGATGGGACATGATAACTTTGGCATATAATCCAGGTTTTATGAAATAAAGATCTTGCTTTGCGTCCCAAAACTAAGAAGGGATTGAGATCATCAACTTCACTATTTTTACAAAAAAGAGTGGTTATAAATGGGGATTCTCTGGATTCTACAGAGGGTAGTTTTAAGCTAGATCAGCAGATGGAACTACAGGAAGATGAGTTATGTTTTCCATAGATAACACTTTTTGTAAATGATTAGGGATTATTGAAACAAGGTATGGATGGAGGTGCATTCTTGTATGTTCACACCTCTGCCAAAGGGGCAGTCTATGGTCACTACTTGTACTGGTCTGATTTTAGTTAAATTAAGTAAGCAGGGGACCATTAGCTTCAAGCTATATATCTATTCCTACACAATAAATTGCAAACTAATTTAGTATATAACCTACACAATAAATCGCAAACTAATTTAGTATATAACCTAACTGAAACTTAACTTTGGAGTATAATAGCAGAGTTTCAGATATTCCCAATCAGGTGGGTTGCAGCCAATCATAGGCAGCCAGCTAATCACACTATGCCCAAATAAGACCAATGGTTAGTTGTAGCCAGTAAAGTGAATTCTCCACTTTTCATCTATGTTTTCTCTGCAAAAGCTCATTGCGCACATTGTTGAGTTGAACTTTTTAAAACTCACTTGGTTCAGAGTTCTGACTGAACCATGAAAAATTCTTGGCTCGAATAAATTCTGTTAAGTTTAATTTGTCTAAAGTTTATCTTTTAACAGTTATACCTAATGTTAGGTACATTAGAGAAATAGGCCCTTTATCAAATAGATAGTAATTATTTATATGTCTGTGAGCCGCTTATTGGAGAGACCATATTCTATCACATTTAAATCCCAAGCATTCAGGATAATGACTGGAATGGTACCTAGTAGAAGTCCCATGAGTACTAGGATACCTCAAAAACTTCACAGAAAATGGGATTAAGAGAAATTTATTTTGTTTCAATTTTTTTGAAATTCATGTATAGTTTTTTTATAATACACATTTCCATGAACTTTTTGAACTTCTTATATATTTTCAACAAGCAAAAATATTTTATGATCCATAACACTTCAGAACCCATTTCCTAGCCAAAATCTGTCAACATATTTTAATTGGCCTTCATCTGTTTTAACTCAGTCTATTTTCCAACTACAACATAACAGTACTTAAGACCATTTCTGTAAAAGGAAATTAAAATATGCTACATATATTAGGGAAACAGCCAAGAATACTATTCTCCTTGGCATAGGAATATAAAATACTAAATAATTTATTTTTCCAAAGTAGAGAAACCAATTACAACATCAAACACTACTTTTTTATTTTTTGAAGAAAAAGAGATATTGTAGATAAGCAGGAGGCCTATAGCAATTCCGTTTGTTTTTCATACAGCTTCAAATTGTAGTTTAATTCTAAGGTCTGCCCATTTCTTGTTTGTGCAAGGTCTGGAAAATCAATTACTCTAAACATAATCTGCAGCCTTAGGCATTGTGCCAAGCAAGTAACTTAGAGTTCTTTCTTAAGGAAAACTTAAAACTTCTCTGTTTTCTTTTGTATGACCTTACTGAAGCAAATTGTGTATACAATTAATTCATCCCGGATGTTTGCTATCAAGTCAAAAAGCCAAGAACTTGGATATTCCCTTTGAAACTCAAGAGAATACAGAGACTGACACACTGCTTGTGTTAGCTCACTTTTGTTCTCCTGAATGCAGATTAGGAATTTAACTGGCACAAATGTAAGGGTGGTTTTGCATGCTAACTTTCCCAAATCTAGCTCATCTTAATCTGAGTCAGTAATTGCTTCATCAATATATTCCTGTTTCTTAAATAGACTGTGAGAAATTCTCAAATATCCTGAAAAAAAAAATAGAGACTATCACACAATCTAGTTTAAAGGACAGATATGTCTTCCACATTTGTGGTTGGCTCTTTTGTCTTGTATTTTTCTTAAAAGTTGTCCTAATACAGTAGCTTGCTCTTTGTTGGTACCTGACAAATCTCGGTTGAAATGGATAGACACATTCTTATTTCTTGTAATATTCTTTTTCAGGCAGAAGATCCCAAGATATTTTTATTTTACTATGCGTGAAAATAAGACATACACCTATGAAGATGGTGGATTGGGTTCTTCACCAGTAGAGTTGGAGAAAGGTTTGTCTGAATTCTCACCTATTTCTGTGATTCTTTATTTATTCAAGGATACAACGGAAAAAACAAGTAATAGTGCCTTAAGTGAAATCAGAATTCTTACGAGGTATTTCCCATTGTAGAAGTAAATAGGTTCTGAAACAAATAACTCAATATTCATGAAGAACTGACAGTTACTCTGAATCTATAATGTGGACAGTTATTAGTTTCCATATGTGATTTCATTCATTCATTCATGAGGTGGTTTATGTACTTACTAAGAACTAGGTAGAGCACAGCTTGAGTTATGACCTGTTCCTGAAACAGGTAATAGTTTATTTGATTGCAGACCTTATTCACATGTTTATTTAAATTCAGAATTCTGAATTCCTGCTATACCAAGCACTATGCTATGTATTAGAGATATAGCAGTGCACAGAATAGACATAATTTCACTCATCAAGCTTATAGTGTAGAGTGTGACACAGGTATTTAGTTTAAAAAAATCACATAAACACATTTATAAGCATAAACTGCTTGGGGGGAGAGAGAGAGAGGGAGAGAGAGAGAGAAATATATTAATAGGGGATCTAATTTTATCTTTCAGAGAGCTTCTCTCAAAGTCAATTATAAGCTTGGACCTAAGATGACCAGAAGTTAAACAGGCAAAGTTTAAGAAGAGCTTTTCCGTTCAAGAGAAAAGCATATGTAAAGCACTTAAGATGGAAGAGATTTAATGCATTTTTAATCAAAAAAAAGGCCAATGTGAATAGTGTGGTCAGCAAAGAGTAGAGTAAAATGAGGCATTCAAGAGGCAGGCAGGGACTAGATCATGCAAAGCCTGAATGCCATTTAATGACTTTGCATTTTATCCTAATGCAAAGAGGAGGAGGGAGGGAGGGAGGGAGGGAGGGAGGGAGGGAGGGAGGGAGGGAGGGAGGGAGGAAGAGAGAGAGAGAGAGAGAGAGAGAGAATCTGATCTGTGTTTTTAACAGATCACTTTGGCTTCATTGAGAAGCCGTGTGGACAACAGAGGGAGTGGTGGAACCAAATAGAAAGCTATTTCAGCTGGGAGTTCATGAGGACCTGAATTAAACTGTTGGAAACAGAAGAGTGAACAAATTTGAGATACATTTTGGAGGTAGAATCATCAGGACTTGAACATCGATTGAATGGTAGATGTAATAGAGAAGAACTGTTAGGCATGACTCCTAGGTTTTTGGTGTAAGCAATGAAGTAGATGTGGGTGCATTTACTGAATTGATAAAGTATGGAGAGTGAGAAAATTGGGGTGAAATGCAGATTTTCTGCATCAGTGTAATGATGACAAGATCATTAAAATGAGTGTGTGAGAATATGCATGTGTGTGTGTGTGTGTGTGTATGTATGACCTTTTCCTGTGAGGATAAGAGAGAAGAAAAAAAAAAGGGGGGTTGTGACAAAAGAGGACAGAATTAGGAGAAATAGAAAATGGAATTCCCCAAGTGAGGGGTGTTAGGTGGGGACTGGTGCTTATCAAAACCAGTTGCTGAAACTGTATATTTGAAATAGATCTATTCAACATTATACTATACATTTTTATTTGAAAATGAAAAAGGAACCCATGATATTTATAATAGAGATTACAGAAAGTAAACTGAAAAGCATCATATTTGGTGGGTCTGCACAGAAGGTAGATTCTACCAATGGCTGAATGGTCAAATTTTAAGAAAGGATTCATGAAAACCTTCAGTGGGTAGAAGGAAACAAATGTAAGTTTTTTCTGATTGTCAGAAAGGAGTGGGGTTAAACAAATCACTGACACTGAGCCAGAGGAAGGGAGATGAGAATTAGGGTAAAGGATAGAAGAAGGAAAATGGGTGGAGGAGTTTTCCAATGAGCAAAATGTTTCTGCCATCATGCCTTTGTTGATGCAAGGTCTGCTAGGTCAGTTGTTATCTGGGTTTGAATTCCAGCTCTGCCACTTCCTAGTGGCTGATCCTGGGCAAGTAAGGAAACTTCTCAAGTCTCAGTTTCCTCACTTGTGAAACAAAGATAATGATAACTATCTCACAGGGGTATTGTGATAATTAAATAATTCATGAGAAGTACTTAGCAAAGTGCCTGGCACTGAGGAAGAGCTCAATAAACCTTAGCTCTTATGCAGCTAACTATAGCTGCCTAATTACTAAAACTCATCATTGTAGCTATATTTACATTATCACCTCCCTACGGCTTGGAGACTTTGCCTCATCCACCTCAAAATGGTATAGTTCACTGTCTCAAGAAGTAGTTTTCATGATTTGTTCAAATTATAGGAAGACTTGGGACCAGGGTTGTAGTATGATGAGATCAGCTGCTGCCTGCAATGCCAGCAACCCATATCAGAGTGCTGGTTCAAGTCCCAGCTTCTCCACTTCTGATTCAGCTCCCTGCTAATGTGCCTGGAAAAGGAGCAGAAGCTGGCTCAAGTACTTGGGGTCCGACACCCTTGCGTGAGACCTAGATGAACTTTCATGTTTCTGGCATTGGTCTAGCCCAGCCCTGGCTATTGTGGCCACTCTCTCTCTCTCTGTCTTTTAACCCCATCCCCCCTCTCTCACTGTGCCTTTCAAATAAATCAATAAATCTTATATATATATATACACACATATATATACACATACTTGATTCATATTTATAAAGCATTCAGAAATACTATTGGGCTTTAATTGTTGCAAATTAGTAAAGATGTTCCAGTTGGTTACATAGTCAAAAGTATGTTTTCTCATTTATTTCTAAAAATGTTGGATATAATTAGACTTTTTTTTATTTAACTCCCTTAGAGAGATAAGCAATTGACTTCTTAGCTTATTCTTTGAAAATATAACAAAATACAGATATATATTTTCACTTTGAATCATCTCAGCCCTAATAATATTATGAAGATGTTCTGTCTGAAAGCTATAGACTTCATTATGTATAGGAGCATTACAACTGAGATTTGGTTTAGACTGAATTGGAATTACAGTATGAAGTGCTGGATTCTATTTTTCTTACTCTCCTCTTGCTCTGATTCTCACTAAGCGGTAAAGACAGGAAGATGGGATTTTTATTATTTACCACACACATGCTTTAGAATATTAACATAAAATTGTGTTCAACCATAAGACTTTGAGTGCTTTGTTTACCAACTTGTTCAGGAGAGACTCAAAACGTTGTAAGGCCAAATCTGGACTCCATATTTAATGGCCAGGTCACATTGAGGGCAATGACTTGATCTCTCTGAGCCTCTATTTTTAAATAAAATGTGGGGGTAATTACATAAGAGAACATACCTATATGTAATTCCTTAACATAGCACAGTATAAACATTGAGTTTATGGTTATTATGGTTAGTTAGAACCAACTAATTCTGTAGCTTTGGACAAAGTACTTAATGCCTTGAAGAATCAGTTAAATGGTGATATGGTTTAATATGTTTGTTAAAATAGTAAATGGTGGTAATCGTACCTACTTTCTAGGATATGTTGTGCATGGAGCATGGTGAGCACTATTAAATATTATTCAAAAATTACTCAATATATGTTCACTTTCAGACTTCTGTATGACAGAAATGGTGCTAATTAAATTTGAAAATTAATTTTTCTAGAAAAATATAATTAATATCTTATTAAAATGTATAAGAACCATGAATATGTGTAGCACAAAGTAATCATGTCTGGGTGCTCTGTGTTCACACTAAGATGAAAATGGCAATGCTCTTAATTTTGCCCATTGCCCCAAGGGACCAAAACATCTCTCCACCTTGAGGAAGATGCTGGGTGCAAGAGAAGTGAGCAGAGGAGGATTCTCCCCATTCATCTTTGTGGAAGCACATGCAGTTTGAGAAGATGAAGTGAGGAAGCGCATGCAGTACCTGGTCATCTCAGAGTCAGGGAGCAGGCCTAGGTGGTAGTGGGGGTAGGGAGCTGAGAGGAGGAAGCTTTTGTCACACTCAACAGGGGAATAGTGCCTGGGAGAAGCAGGCTTATCACATAGTTTGTTCACAGTGCTGTAAACAGGTTCCGGAGGCCTGGTGATACAAGAGGAAGAGAAAGATATGCATGGTTAGCACATACAAAGAACAACTGTGCAACTAGTAGCATTTTACCATACGTAAAAGTAAAAAATCCAAAGTGATTTCAATCACTCCATACTTGTTACTAATGCAAACAGAATTTTCCACCGGTCACAGTTCCAATAATGAAGACTTTTTTTTTTTTCTCACAGCCTCTCTTGTGGGTAGATGTGGTCCTGTGAAACTGCTTAGTCTAATGCAAATTGAGATGCAATTTGAGCACATGGGTTTTGTAGACTATTGGGATGATGGCTTATAGGGAACTGATTCAACTGGGACCCATGTAACTTTTCTCTTTCATACTTCATTCCTCTGCTGACCTGGAACCCAGATATAAGGGCTGGAACTTCAACAGGATCTTGGATCATGAGGCAACGTTGAAGGCGAAGGTAGAGTTTTTATGTCACTGATGATATGGAGTGACACTATCCCACTGCAGGACTATCTGTCTCTGGAATTCTTTTATATGTTACAAAAATACACAATCTCATGGAAGCAAGTGTCATTTTTAATGATATAAACAGGATATAATATTAACAAATTTAAGGTTGCAAACTTAATAAAAAGAAATAACTATAGATTATGCATCTCATAAATGCTAACATGTTTACTTACATTTGTAGCCCATTTAACACTCTGTATTCACTGGAATACCCTTATATTACTATATAATTTAGAGCCTATGATGCTCTAGTGAGCTCAGTATTTCTTCAATTAAAAGTATTATTATACATAAAATGATTACTGATCTAAACTGTCAGCACAGGACCTTAGAAGAAGGAAAGAATCAAAAACTTCTTGTAGGTCGTTAAACATTTTCATGATGATGTTATTTCTGTTGCGTTGTACTTTCTGCCTAGAAGGGCTGATTCAATTTTGTTGTTTACTTTGCAGACTAAAAAACTGATGTTACCAATTTTCTCCTAGTCCTTTTACCTAAGTAGCACCATATTTTGGACAAAATTTCAGAAACAAGTCTAGATAATATACATATCTTAAAATTCCTAATTATATTGTTTGAACTGAATTAAGGAAAAATATTTCACTTTTAACACTGCAACTCAACACAATGAAAATGAGGCTATGTACCTTGCCTAGAGTTGAACTCTTGAAATATGTACCTGTATCTTTTTGGAACCATATTATGGATGTAATATTATTATATGATTCATGCATTGAGTAGATTTGGCATTTTGGGGAGTCTCTAATACTTTGGACTTTAGAAGGAGGTCCTTATTTTTTTGTTTAGAGTCACTTCAAGAATAGTGGATTGATTATTTGCCTAAGCTCAGGCACTCATCATTCAAAATCTTAGCAACACAGATAGAGTTACTGATATTCCAGGATCCTTTTTACCTTTATTTAATCTTCTATTACTTCCCTACTTTTTTATTTCTTATTTTATACTGTCATTGACTAAAGAGTAGATATATCGAATTTGATTTCTTGTGAGAACAACTGCTATCTAGCAGATATATAGATGAAAAAAATAGCCAAAGACAAAAAAAGTTGACAAATTTGAGAAAACTTATCTTGACAAAGTACTGCAACCAGACAACAAAATTAATTATCAGTGAGAATCTCTTTTCAAGTAGCATAAAAAATAGAATTCATATCTAGATATTTGTATGGAATAACTTCATTAGTCCTAGGATTCTGTCATACAGTATGCACTATGTAGGATACGGTGTAAAATATAGTAAGCACTACACAAACTACAGTCTGAACATAGAATCACACATAGTAGGTTCTGAAAAATGTTTCTTTGAATTAATCTCTTACTCATTTTTTGCATTCCCCATTGACAGAAGTGTGTGTGTGGGGGTGTCTCTGGCTCTTTCAAGGATGCCATACATATTCTACTCACCTAATTAGGTTTCAATTTTTTGTATCATCAGTTCTCACAGGTTATGTTGAAGGACCCAAGTCTCAGTGTGGTCAGTTAGGATTCATTCATGATGTCAGGAAACTGGCACAGTTCTATCTATGGCGCGATCTACACCTTGATTTACTTCCTATGCCCCGTTCCCTCCACCATTGCTGAAAGCCAGGTGGCCACATGGCCCAACTATTTGTTGTCAAGCTCCACCCCCATCCTAATGGGATTTGCTGCTCCTGCTTCCCTGCCTGCCCTCGGGCAAAGTTTTAAAAGGACCTGTTCCTGAACACATGCTCTCTTGGCTCCTCTCCTCCTCTTGCTGCTCTTCTCTCTCCTCTCTGTCTCTCTCTCACAGTCTCATCTCTCTCTTTTGCCTTCTTAGCCCCTTCCCTCCAGCCTGCTGGCTTTTTCCCAATAAACCCTTCCCCTTACTCTGGTGTTCGGTGTGTTTTGTGACAGCCTAACAGAAATAAATAACATTGGTGCGTTGGCCAGGAAAACCTTACATTGGTGATCCAGCGTCCCCCAGTGACTTTGCTCTCCCTTTGGGGACCTCTGAGCTGCTCTGGGGTCCTGGATTTCTGCCAGTTACAAAACACACCCCTGGAACTCTTTCCACGCCACCGAATGCTCCAGGATCTCCATCCATACATCGACCTTCCAAATTCTGAGGGAAGACGTGGAACGGGAAATCTCACAGTGACTCTTTGAGTTGTGCTCTACTGTCTACTCGCCTGACTTCCATAAAAGTCGTAGTACTAGACACTAATCACAACTCCTACTTAAGGCTTTTAGACTCTATGGACACTGTGTCCAGGCCACAGTGGGTGTGAGTGACGACTCAACCTCTGTTCCCCTTTTACAGGCTAAGCCATGGGCTCCAGTGGACACTTGGGTGACGACCCCGCCTTCTGCTCCCATATTCTCTCATTAGTCAGACTGCCAGGATTCAAGGATGTTTGCAATCAATGGATCTGACTCTACAGGTCGCAATGGGAACTTTTCTCTAACTGCGTTTCGTGCGATTAAGTAATATGATCCCTCTCAAATTGGCTCCAGCCCTCAAACGTGGATGACTCATCTTTAAAGTGGCCCTTCCATGGTGGCGTGTTTGGCCCTGAGGGATGGGCTCAAAGTCGGAGTGGTTTGACCCTGATAACATTCAAGATCTTTATCACTTCTTGAGCATTCGGGAAAATGGAAGGAGATCCCATATGCTCAAGCTTTTCTATCTTTGATCTAAACCTTCTATGTGTACTGCTCTCTGGCTGAGGTCCTATTGGCCTCCAAAGTTTCCACTAGAGGTGAAGGGCCTAAGTCAAAACCCCTGCCTTCCACATTTGCGGCCCAACTTTTCACTATCTCAGCTCACTATACCTCCCCCTCCCACCCAGGAATTCGGAGTTTATCTTAGAACCAGGCCTGGCCCAAAGTCTACTCTCTCTTATCAGTTTGGGAATGATTGTCTCCAAGCTTTCATTCTCCAGCCCCTGTCCTCCAACTGGTCTTTTGCCCCTCTCTTGTTCCAGTTTTACTATAAGAATAGCAAGGGAGTGGTAATCCCATCCTTTTGGGCTCCCTGCTTTTTGAGAAACAAATTAGGTATCCCACCCTTCTGATGGCTCTTTTGATTTATCCTGAGCAAGCCAGACAGGAAAATCAGGTTTGGTGCATTGAACTCTGGCCTGTCCTCACCTTTGGGAACTTGATGGCAGCCGCCTTGTTTTAGAAGCAGCCCCCTGTGCATGACTGACTATGATGTCATGGGCCTAAGGTGTTCTTAGGAAACAGGCAGCTGTAACTAGACACTGAGTTTGAAGGAATTTCTCTTTGAATCTAGGAAGATCACTACCTTTAAAAATATTGCTTTGTAACTTGCTGAACATATTTTCGCCATTTATTTTAACAGGTTTCCGGGTAATCAGTACTCAATGAAACAGCAATGGGTAATAAGTACTTGTTTTAGATGATGCAATTTTAATTTTAATTGAATTCAGGTAGAGATATATAATATCAGCATCTTAAGTCATTTAGGTGTAACTGCTAATTTAAATTGGGTAAAGGCAAATGAGATAAATGCATCTAAATGTAAACTTTTCTATACTCATTGTGTTATATTCTATAAAAAACTATTTGGGTTAGTTTATAAAGTGTCTAAAAATAGTACATTGCTTAGAGTAACTCAGGCTAAAATTTGATGTGTTACCTTATATAAAAAATGTTGTCTTAATTTGGAGATTTTTTTTTTTTTTGACAGGCAGAGTAGACAGTGAGAGAGAGAGAGAGAGAGAGAGAGAAAGGTCTTCCTTTTTGCCTTTGGTTCACTCTCTAATGGCCACCGTGACCGGCGCCCTGCGGCTGGTGCATCACGCTGATCCGAAGCCAGGAGCCAGGTGCTTCTCCTGGTCTCCCATGGGGTGCAGGGCCCAAGGACCTGGGCCATCCTCTACTGCATTCCCTGGCCATAGCAGAGAGCTGGCCTGGAAGAGGGGCAACAGGGACAGAATCCAGTGCCCTGACTGGGACTAGAACCCGGTGTGCTGGCGCCGCAGGTGGAGGATTAGCCTAGTGAGCCACAGCGCCGGCCTTAATTTGGAGATTTTTTAACAGGTTATTTCAAAAATGTAAATCATGTTCACTGGCAGATGGAAAACATCCCAAGTATACTAATCTATTCCTCTTTGACATATTAGAATCTGATCCTCTGTTACAGTAATCTATTATGTTCTCTTGATATCTCTGTTAAATTCTAATTGTTTGAAAACAGCTGAGTTTTTATTAAGACCTATGGGTTATTAAAATATATGCTTATTCTAAAACATTTGAATAATCACCTTATAACAATGATCAAATTTGGTCTGTATTATTCATGATTTTAAGGACTCTTATTTCAACCAGATACTTTGAGCCTTCTTGGCATCCTTGACAGGCATTCAAAAAATAAAAATCAAAGTTCCAAAGAATTTGGACTCTGAAATTTCCAGTAAATTTTGGACTTCGGTTTTCCTAGTTCGGGCCCAACTGAAAAAAATCGAAGGACATATATGTCTATCATCTTGTAGAGATGCCAACTAATCAGGTTATTTGGATTATATTAGAAGTACTGTCAAGATGTGAAGTGGTGCTAAATTTTAAGTTTCTATAATATTAAATGGCATTGATACAAACGTTTGAGAATGATCTTGTGTTACTAGACATGATGGTTATCTTAATGAGAAAGCCCCAGAGGCCTAAAAGGGTAAAATGGTTTGTAAAATCCTACAGGTGCTTTCAAAAATGCTATGTGAAGTAAGCAAGTGCCTCTTGTTGAGTTTATAATGAATTTATAATTTTAATTATAATTTTAAACATGGCAACTTAAAGTCTTTTGTCATCCAGTTTTATATATCAGATTTGCTGTTCATAAAACTAAAGCTTTGTTGGTTCTGTGTTTAGCTGTCCTATAGGTTCTGATGGACTTTTTCCAGCCACTTCTATTGTATTCAGTACTTTGGGATGGCTCTGTAAACAGATGAAGCCAGTAATGTATTACAGGTACTAACTGGGAGAAACTATGGTTAACTGAGGTTACTAAGAACAGAAACTAATTTGAATCAATTGATAATTTACAAAAAGGAGTTAGATTTTTAAAAAGCTATTATTAAAACTGCTATATTGTTCTATTATGTTATGTTGTATGTGTATACATATTGTATGTATGCATGGAAAAATTTATTAAGAATTTTATTTTAATTGGCTTGTAGATAAAAGATTGCCCATAAATTTAAACAGCTAAAATTATTCAAAGATACATTTTAATTCATGTGACCTGAATCTCTGTATCAGATGTTTTAAACTTGTTGGTGGAAAAAAACTAAAAACATTTTATATGCTTGTGCTTGATTTTGCTGGTTAAACAAGCTACACCATGTTAGATATTTAAGAGATGTTTCCAAATACATGTATTCTTAAAATTTATAGAAGGCATTGGACCTTCTGGTAAATGTTTTCTTAAGTTGTTATCTAATGGTTGAAACTGTTTGCTAAGTTTTCATTTGATATTGCTATTGTCAGTAAACGATCTGGGACTGGCTCCCTCATTTCTCTATTCTAAGCCTGACTTGTTCTCTCATTTCTCTGTTCTCTTTGAGGTAGGAAACTATTCTATTCTGAGGGACTCTCCAGGGTGCACAATTTGATTTTTGGATCTTGTGGGAGGGATGGCTGACATTTTCTGTAGTGGCGTAGCCAAAATGAAAGCTTAAGTTGTAATTTTACTGCTAGATCTACTTCGCCATCAGCATAGTAGACAGGGAAGACCTCCCTTTCAGACCAAGGGGAGAGAAAGTTTTGAAGTAGGGACGTGGCTTTCCTCATGGGCCTTGGATCTGCCTCAACATGAACCACTATATAGCAAGTCTGTAACTGTAGACTTGCAGTTTAGGTCACCAGGATTAGAGATGGGACTTGGACACCCCCTTGACTTGCATCCTCTGGTCTGCTTTGGCAAGGACCGGGAGGAAAAAACTGGGCATCAGAAGCAATGTGAAGATAGGTGGAAGGCCTATTGAATGTAGCTCTGTGCTGTGATCTGCCATTGGGGAGACCTGGCAGGCCAGTCCACTGCAGTGGCTTTCAATGTGGTAAGCCTGGGCTTCATCAGAGGTCGGCTCATGAAGAGCTCTGGCAGCTCTGCCAGGAGTTGGATCACTAGAAATGGAGCTGCCCTGGAGTCTAAGGACAACCAGGTCAGAGCCACAGATCTTGCTAGCTCTAGGCTGGAGGGTCCTTCACTCGGCCCGGCTTCCAGGGTGACCACCGCTGCTGAGAGGAGACGGCCAAGTAGGGTCAGTGGCATTGTGGGCAGAACTGTAAATTTCCTGTTGGTGATGCCATCTGCCTTTGCCTGGCCAGCTCTCCTCCCAGGCAGGCGGGGTGATGGAGGTCAGCAGGGTGCCTTCACCAGGGGGTTTCGCACCTCCCTTGGGATGTGCCCTGTGTGAGGAGATGGATGAGTCTGGGCCTCAACTTGCGAGGCCTAAAGCCCACCAGATTGTTGTCAAGCCCCTTCTGTGGGTTTCTATTTGCCTCTCATTTGGAGAACTTGTTTGTGGCTTGGACGGCACCTTTCTTAGGTTCTCTAATGATGACTCTGTCTTTTGTATCTAGCCCACTTGGGCCTCATTCCTTTGTAATCATAGCCTCTACTTTAACACCAATGGCTCTACTCCCAACATGTGTGTACTGATGGTCCTCTCCCACACTTAATGTTGTATGATTATTCAGAATTTCTCTACAAATGCCTCAATCCACAAAGATGAGTGGCTTTTCTCCAAGTCTTGGCTGGGATCAGCTTTAAGCCACATCCATCAAATAGTCCTCACAAAGGTCTAGAGGCTCCCTCCAACCCCCATTTCCTCTCCTCTATGTGGTTAATGCCACTCTTAGGATCATTGGTTGCTATTCTGACTTATATACTACAGTACCTGTTTAAGTGTTTATAGCAGGTGATAATGGAATGAACCAAGGCCTTCAGCAACCAGGCTGTCAACCAAATGCTGCTAGAGGGATATACTCAGCTCCCCACCCAGGAGACAGTGGCTTGAGACATCGTCCCATGTTACATGTCAGCAGGAAGTAGCTCTAAAGACAGATCATCATCCCTCTACCCCTCCTGGACTTTTGGGACCAATGTAATCCCATACAACTCCTGCTTTATAAAAAATGAAAGGGGTTAATGTTAGGAAACTGGTGCAGTTTAATCTATGGCGCGATCTACACCCTGATTTACATCCTATGCCCTGGCTCCACCCCCCCCGCCCCCCCCCTCCCGTCCCCACCATTGCTGGAAGCCAGGTGGCCACATGGCCCAACCACTGGTGTCAAGCTCCACCCCCATCCTAATGGGATTCCCTGCTCCTGCTTCCCTGCCCACCCTCGGGCAAAGTTTAAAAGAGCCTGTTCCTGAACATGTGCTCTCCCTGAACATGTGCTCTCTTGGCTCCTCTCATCTTTGCTTTCTTCTCTCCTCACTCTCTCTGGCCTCCTCTTTTCCTCTCTCACTCCCCTCTCTCTTATCCTCTCTTCTCTTTCTCTCTTACTCTCATTTTCCCTCTTTGCCCCTTCCCTCCGTTCTGCTGGGTTTTCCCCAATAAACCCTTTCCCTTACTCCAGTGTTTGGTGCGTTTTGTGACGGCATAATAGAAAAACATAACACATGATTCATCTGCCCTCAGAGGGAAGAACAGCTTGATGTGTGCTGGAGTCTAGCACTTCAACACCAACCTTGTCCCTGTGGGAGCCGACCTGTGGGCACAGTGCTCCTCCAAGACTTCCCAGTCCTGAGCACCAGGTCTAGTATTGGCGGTGGGCATTCTGAGTCCTTCCCTGCAGCTATATTCTCCATGTCCTCTCTGCCAGACGGACAAGAAATGCCAATTTATGAGCTGTCACTGGGATCTGGGTGGCAGGCAGATGCCACCATCACTTCTTATTTATTCAGTAAAGGATGCAGTGGGAAATGACTTTTGGCAGTGTGAATCAGCCAGTCACCATGGAAAAGACCTGATTATCTTATTACAGGCACCTGGAATCACCTAGGTGAGAAGGTAATGAATATGGAAATCTAATCCCAGGTGCCTACTGTCTCCCTTCTTCCTGTGAGCACCCCCAAAAGAGGGAAAATTAGCTGAAGACATTAGTGCATTCTCTAAATGAATTTACAAACAAATCATCTATCTCTCTGTTCACTTATCAGGGGCCATAGACAAATGGCTTTTTAGTCCCCTCTGCTGATCTATCAGCATTTATTTGCATATCTATGGGTTTATAATTGCAGGCTCTTATAATATATAATTAGCACATATTGGCCCTTGGTGAGCTCTCTTTTCTCTGAACTCCATTAGCACAGGCTGTTGTTCTGCTTCCTTGGCATTTTTAATTGCTAATCCACAATGTTAGTATTTTGTGATGTGCTTTTACTACACCCTATTCTATGAAAAACTACTTTGCCTGCAACTGCCCTTTCCCATTTGCTTCACTTGACTCTTACTCAAGTCAGTCCCATCCCTAGCCAAAGGCACTTAGAACCCCTGGACCAAGATTGAGGTTTTTAGCCATGACCTATATAGTAGGATTCATGATTTAAAAAAAAAAAAAAAAAACAAAAAACTAGGCCAATCACATCCTTCTATGAAATACGAATGAAGAGGCGGAAGAAATTACCAGTTAGTAACATATAGAAGGGATGCAGACATGTAGAGGATAGTTGTAGGTGTGTCCCACTAATTATAGAACACCAGAGAGAAGCACCATGAAATTTTGTTGCTAAAATGTCTAGAGGTTCCTTGAATCTAGAATAACATTCTGGCTTCATTCTTTTAGGGGGGGCTATTATGGCTGATGCTTTTGAATTTCTCTGATGGTTCTCATATGACATCAGCCTTATAATGAAAATCACCCTCCCATCCTATTTTCTTACTACTACTTAAGTCAGATCTTTTGTTTGCAGTCAATAATGAAAACAAAAGAGGCACCTTATTTGTTGTACATCTCTTTTAGACAGTGCTACTCAGGGACATAGTCCCTTGACCTTTACATAATCCCACAATACCCGAGATGAAAACCAGACTGATAGCATTTTTAAAACTTTTATATTTTGTTCATTATTGATTCTTTTGCATTCATTTTAGTTTTTTAAAATATTGAATTAAAATATTACTATCTCAGTTACAGGTTTTTATGAATGTTCCTTGTAAATTTTACAGCTAATAAGGGCTCCACATTCAAGTACCAGCCCTATGTCAGAGACAATAAATGTTTAATACAATCATCATGATGACTGTCATTGGGCTCTTCATCTCTGTAGCACCTGAAGGTACAAAATTAATGGAATACAACTCCTTAAAAGTAACAGTAAGGCTGACTCATACTTCATTGAGTTTTCCTACTTCCCAGCAAAGGGGCAGCTCTCAAAGTCCTTGGGTGGTTGTAGACAGGGACCTCATCTCATTATACATCCTCTTTGGTTCCCAGGGCTCTTTCTTCCTCTAGGCTATTAGCTTTCCGAGGATCAGAGCCAAATCTGACTTATCTTTGTTTATCTATTGCTTTTTTTGAATGCAAGAAATTACAAATTAAACACTATCATAGAAAATGAGAAGAGCTGTGAATGAAAAGTGATCAGTATTTTTATTCTTCATAAGCCAGAACTACAAAGGGAAGAGTCAAAAATTACCATAGGAGGAATGTGGATTATATATATATATATATTTAATCATAAATCTCTATGTCAGACAGACTGATATGGATAAATTTGTAAAACATCCCAATTCTCCAACCCTTATCCTTCTGTGGCCTTCCTAGGCTGTCCTAATGGGAAAGCAACATCCCCACCCTCCATCCCCAACTCCCAACAACTCTGGCCATATATTCACAGAATGTAGAACCCAGCTTCACTAATGATGATAAATTCAGAGACCTAAGCATCTAATAGTAAGATTGCTTGATACAATTTGAGAAAAATATTTTTTAACAATAGAATTCTTGGGCCAAAGAATTTTGGTTGAAGGATTTTGAAGACCAAACAAAAGAGGGTTGAATTCCAAGCCTGGGCTAGTAGGTCTTAAGGCAAGAATTTGGGGAAGCCCTAAAAGTAATTAGGGGATAAAAGAGATCAGGCTTTGAACTATGTGGCTTAACCATAGTGATTAAGGAAGAGGCTGACTTCTCTTTTTTCTTTTTTTTCTGTTACTGTGAGGAAGCAATTTATTAAATAATAAATACAGGATTTAAAGTAAATCTTTGAAAACAACTTATTAGAAATGTCTTATGTCTTTCTTTAAAAATGTGTGCAACTCTGAAGCCAAAAACAAACAAAACCAAACTCGTTACAAAAGTTTTTGAGATAAAGTTTTCCTTTCATATGAAATGCTTAAATATGTGTTGTTCTTACTTGTAGAATTTGTTTTTTATTGGCTTTTTAAAACTTTTATTTAATAAATATGAATTTCCAAAGTACAACTGAGGCTGACTTCTCTTATACTGACCTTTAAGCAGAAAAGTATGTCACTTGATGAAGATGCTATAAAGGACTTAAAGTGTGAAATTGAGAAATCTGACTGAGAGGATGGTCTAGATGACTTACAAGAACAGGTTCCTCCAGAAATTCTAAGCACCATCAGACTGGCTTCTCAAGGACTTCCACTGGGGCCTGTGGAGTAGATGGCTATTTGTGCCATACTAAGTTAACTTTCCCCAGATTTAACTTCATCATTTATAAAACTGTAATCACAGTAAATAGCTGTAATAATACTAGCAAAATTATATGACATAAAATTATACAGAGAGCTAAATTTTGAAGCAGCATTGTAACTACAAAGAAACCAAGCTAGTTTGGTCACTGGACCTTTCAATTCTACCTTGTTTGACCTTTTGCTATTTCCTAACTTCTCTGAGCTTCAATATCCTCATCTGAAGAGTGGGAATAATAGGATTAACTTGAAAATGGCTATGAGAAATAGAGACTGTGCTTCATACACTTATCTCAGTGCATGGCACTCACTGGAAGCTCAGCAAATAGCAACCATTGTTATCTTGATTGTCTCAGACACTTAAGTTTGCAAAGGCGCATAGCCTCGGAGAATGTTGCTTTCCTCTGTGTGAATACGTAGACAACATATGCTGTACCCACTCACTCAGAATCTGGCAGTTCACATAATAACATTTTCAAGTAATATGAATTCTTTGCAAAAGGGCTGAACAAAGGAAGTAACAATCATTGGCTTTTCCTATCACAAAAGGCTCTGCATAATGGTACCTTCTAAAGACTCACTTTTGCACCTAGTAGCGAACAGGTACTTAATCTTCTATCATAGTCCTAAAGGTTTATACCTGTTTTCTCTAAATTTCTCATTATTTTTATTGCCCTTAACCATATATAATTCCCAACTTCTGATTTGTGTCTGCATCTTTGTATTGATTTGTTTTTCTTGTGTGGTTGATAGATGTGGTGTCATATCACACTGTTGGGTCATAAGTAATTTGTTATTAATAATAGCCTAGGTACCATAATTTGCAAATATTTGCTTTTCAAACAATAGAAATTGTGATTGATTAGCCATTTTTCTTATATAAATATCACTCTCACTTTTATTATGTTTGTTTATTGAGGAGAGAAAGGGCAGAGTTAGAGCTGCACCATTTAAATCATCTAGAAAGTTTTGACTTATTAAGATATTTTATTTCCTCAAAAAGAAGGTTAGCTCTCAATAAAATTAAGACCTCTGATGGCAGTCTGTTCTAAATGGGGTCATGGAATATTTTATTGGAATAAGAGGAAAGTTGATGACCTTGAGAATGCTGATTGTAACAGACAAGCGGGATCACTATACTTTGGTAGTGTATGAGTGTGTCCAATTGCAGTGGTACTTTTCTGGTCTTCTGAAAGATACTGAAACAAATATTATCTGAAATGCAGGGGATCGGATCAAGGTCTTTGTGGCATGGATTTGAATTATTTCAGGAAGGTTCACTGTGTCCTATTCTAGTATTTAAACACTTAGACTTTTTTTTTTTTTTTTTTTGACAGGCAGAGTGGACAGTGAGAGAGAGAGAGACAGAGAGAAAGGTCTTCCTTTGCCGTTGGTTCACCCTCCAATGGCTGCCACGGCCGGCGCCCTGCGGCCGGCGCACCGCGCTGATCCGAAGGCAGGAGCCAGGTGCTTCTCCTGGTCTCCCATGGGGTGCAGGGCCCAAGGTCTTGGGCCATCCTCCACTGCCCTCCCTGGCCACAGCAGAGAGCTGGCCTGGAAGAGGGGCAACTGGGACAGAATCTGGCGCCCCAACCGGGACTAGAACCCGGGGTGCCGGCGCCGCAGGTGAGGATTAGCCTAGTGAGCTGTGGCGCCGGCCACACTTAAACTTTTTAAAGAAAAGATTTACTTTTATTTATTTGAAAGATACAGTCACGGGGCAAGGTGGGGGGTGGGGGAAGAGAGACAGAGAGAGAGAGAGAGGGAGAGAGATCTTCCATCCACTGGTTCACTCTGCAAATGGCTGCAATACCCAAGGCTGGGCCAGGCTGAAGTCAGGAGGCAGGAGCTTCCTCCGGGTCTCCAACATGGGTGCAGGTGCCACAAGCACTCAAACTATATTCCATTGCTGTCCCAGGTGCATTAGCAGAGAACTGGAGGGGAAATGGAACAACTGGGACTTGAACCAGTACCCATATGGGATGCTGGCATCACATGTGGCGGCTTTACCCGCTACGCCACGACAGCTCCTAAACTCTTAATTTGTAAACCTACTTAAGGTTTTTCTTTTTTTTATTGAACTATTAGGATAAAATATATAATGAGAAAAAGCAGGTTAATAGTTACCTACCTAGCATCTTGATGGAAAAGAAAATGTTAAGCATAAAATAAATGGAGGCAATCACATAAAAGATGAGAGATGTTAAAAAGATGAGAGAGTTAAGAACTTAAAACCATTAAAGTAAAAAAAAGACTCATAAATATGCTACAATCTGTGAATAACATCTGCTCAAATATATTTATCAAAATTTTTGAGATAATTCACCTCAATGAGAAAAAACTATAACATTTCAATAGAAAATAGACAGAGGCTATTAGCATTCAGTCACAAAAGAGAAAATATGAAAAGCAAATAGACACACACATCTAAATGTTTAATCCCACCAGGAATAAATGTCATACAAACTAAGTTATATTTCTCCTTTTCCTATTTAAAAACAGTAAAGGATCCGAAAAAAATCAATAAATCACAATTTATTTGTGGTATGGTGAGAAAGACACTCATATTGCTGGTGCCATGGAGTATATAAATCCTTTACAACACTTCAAGAAAGGATTTTGGAAATACATTTCAGAAGATTTGGAAGTAAGATTACCCTTTGTTTCAGAGTTTTATCTCTAGTGCCTAGCACTGCAGCATGGTGGGTAAAGCCGCTGCCTGCAGTACTGGCATCCCTTGTGGGTGCTGGTTCAAGACTGGGCCTTTCCACTTCTGATCCAGCTCTCTGTTGTGGCCTGGGAAATATGGTCCAAGTGCTTGGATCCCTGCACCCATGTGGGAGACCTCCTGGAAGAAGCTCCTGGGTCCTGGCTTTGGATCAGCCCAGCTCCAGCTATTGCAGCTATCTGGGAAGTGAATCAGTGGATGGAAGATCTCTCGATGCCTCTGCCTCTCTGTAAATTTGCCTTTTAAATAAATACATGCATCTTAAAAAAAGAAGAAACTTGAAAATGTGCACAAAAGTTTCTGCAGAGAGACAGTTTATTCTAAAAACAAACAATAAAACAAAAGGAAACAAAAGTCTAGTTAGGAAACAAGGTATGGAACATAAGATATCTCAAGATGGTTTATTGGTTAGCCACAAAATTAATATTCATGACAAATTTTTAAAAAGGTTTATTTATTTGAAAGTCAGTTACAGCAACAGAGGAAAAGTCAGAGAGAGGGAAGAGATAGATCTTTCATCCTCTGGTTCATTCCCAAAATGGCTACAATGAGTAGCTCTGGGCCAGGTCAAAGCCAGGAGCTTGGGCCATTGTCTGCTGCTTTCCCACGTGTGTTAGCAGGGAGCTGGATCACAAGTGGAGCAGCTGGAACTCAAACCAGTGCCCCTATGGGATACCAGCACTGCAAACATTGGTTTAACCTGCTGTACCACAGTATCAGTCCTGAAAATTTTTAAATTATAGGAAAATGTCTTATTGTTGTTGAATAAAGTGGAATACAAAATTATGTATGAGGCTATGGAGACAGTGGGAGGTGAAAATACCCAATTCTCTATTTATTTTGGAGAGCTAATGAACTAAGTTAGACATGAAAGTAAACATAGTGGGGAGCAGGAATTCTAGGAAAGGATAGGGGTACAGTGAAGGAGTATCCAGAAAATGGAAATAGCATTGTATGCAGTTAAACAGGAATCTGAAAACATCCCCATTTAGGGATCTTGTTAATAGTTTGTGTAGGAAACAAAATCTAAAATGCAGGCGGGCCTGGAGAACAACTCTAATATCTCTAGTCGGTGACATGTCCTCCAAATTATCATTGTTCTCACTAGATTCAAATAAAGGAGTTACATCATTTTGAGCTTTCATTTATACATTCATTCACTCATTCCACAGATATTTACTAAAGGCATACTCTGGGTCAGGCTGAGAGATGTGCAAAAAGGTAGATAGGTACACATAAGGCAAAATGGCCCCTCTTTATTAAGCAAACTTTTTCTTAATAAGGAAATTTGATGGCAGGAACTGAGACTTTTTCAAGTTACATAGGACATATGTGCATGGGACCCCAGAAAATCTACAGTCCGAGATCAGGAAGGGTGAGATCTAACAAGCTGGATAGTTTAAGCTTTCCCTTCAAGATAACACCTTTTCTTTTTGTGCTATTCCTTTTCTCTCCCACCACTTTTGTCTTTTTTTTTTTTTTTTTTTAAACAGGCGAGTGGATAGTGAGAGAGAGAGACAGAGAGAAAGGTCTTCCTTTTTGCCGTTGGTTCACCTTCCAATGGCCGCTACAGGCTACAGCTGGCGCATCGTGCTGATCCGAAGCCAGGAGCCAGGCGCGTCTGCCGGTCTCCCATGTGGGTGCAGGGCCCAAGCATTTGGGCCATCCTCCACTGCCTTCCCGGGCCATAGCAGAGAGCTGGCCTGGAAGAGGGGCAACCGGGATAGAATCCAGTGCCCCAACCTGGACTAGAACCCGGTCTCCCACCACTTTTGTAAGCCACTAACGTATAAATGAGATGCGCTCTAGCTCACAATTTCTACTTGCTCTTAGTTTCTGCTCTCCAATGACATCAGCTTGCCCAGCACCCAGACAGACCCTCGGACCTCCTTTATGGTTAAAGCTTCACCTTTCACTGATAGTTACATTATTTGGCCTTATTTTTAAGAAAGAAAGAATTTGATAGATTCAGTTGACCTTTACAAGTGCACCACGTTGTTGGTTTCTGACTAACTTCTGGATTAGCCTCTTTTGTGTCAAATACATCCCCTGTCCATTCAGTTCAGGCCCTGGGGGATGAGTCACCTGCTGTTTATGGGCTTGGCCTTTGGTAGAGCTGTAGGCAGGGTACCAATGTCTGAAGTGAGCTGGACATCCCACAAGGATTCATAGGTTTGACAGGTTGGGTGCACTGTCATATCTGCATATTCGCAGTCAGTACTATTCAAAGACAGTATAGACAAAGAAAGTAAGCTCATTCCTTTTGGAGAGAAAAATAGAAACAAGAGAAGAAAAAGGAAGTGTGGGAAGCATCACAATGATTCTGAAAGAAAAGAGAAGGTCCAAAGCTAAGATCACCTAGGATTTCTTTCTGTGTGCCATATGTGAAAGCATCATTTTACAAAATATAGAGCCCACCTCTGAAACTACAACTTTATTTCCTCAGAACCTCCAAGATGGGTTCTGTCTATAACAACTAAATAAAGGTTGCCAAATCTGGTAAGATCTTGAGTTTCAAAGTTCACACTTCTGTAAGAATTTCTGAATATGTCTAACCAAAAGATATCACCTAAAGTAGAATGCAAAAAGTTTATTTGGCTACATACTACTGTATTCCAATTACATTATTAATATAGATTCCATATGGAACAGACTTTTATGCTTTGAACTGAATGGAAGCTCAGCTTGACTATAGCATCAGCTCCATAGAAGGAAAATTAATGTTTAAATATGTTTTGTGCTTATCAGTGGGAAAGACAGGCTGACTTTAACCAAATCATTTAAATGGATATACTCCCCGTCTTCTTGAAATGATATATTTTCCTTGAATTCCTACAACTGTTACCATTTCCTTTTCTGGACTTGTTATTGTGAGCAAGTTATAAAGGTTGTCTGGTGGCCATGAGAGAAAGATAACAACATCCATAAGAACAAGAGATTTCTATAGCATGGCCTGGCTCTCTCTGAAGACTTCTAGCAAAGAAGCAATATTACATTTCAGATCAAGACATGAACTGAGGTCATAAATACCCTAGCATTCATGTCTCACATATTAAAATTTACATATATTGTTCCTTTATTCAAACCCTATATTTTAAGTAGTTCTTGGTTTCTTTCAGAGTCTTACTATTACTTTTTTCATAGTCTTCCAAGATACATCTAATTGCAGATTAATTATCCTTTTAAATGCTAATACAATATTTCTTCGTGATTGCCACTTAATATAAAATTTTGATTTATTTTAAATATTAATAACAACCTACATGTATCTTGGTACCTTACTATGAGACAGGCCCTGTGCTATATATACTTTATATTTTGCATATATGTAATTCTTTCATGAATTTTAAGACATATGCAATATTATTATCTGCAAGGCTAGACAAAAAGATTCCCCTCCTCATATACCTAACTTGTTAGTGGTTGGGCTGGGTTTTGAGCATGGATTTTCAACTTCAAAACTGGGTGTATCAGTACTACTTTTTAAAAGATTTCCTTATTTACCTGAAAGACAGAGTGATAGAGTAGGAGAATGAAAGAGAGAGAGAGAGAGAGAGAGAGAGAGGGAGGAAATCTTTTATCTGCTGGTTCACTCTAAAGATGGCTGTCATGGCAGGAGCTGGGTCCTTGCACTCATTTGGGCGATCTTCTGCTTCTTTCCTAGGTGCATTAGTAGAGAGTCACATTGGAAGTTGAGTAGCCCAGACTCAAAGTGGTGCTCATATGGGATGCTGGCATTGCAGGCGGTGGCTTAACCTACTGCATCTTACTGTCAGCCCCCTTTCTCTTGGGGATCTAATGATTTCTTGTTCATCTTGACAATTGCAGCTTTGATCTTAAAGGCAGTCGAGAATAAAGAAAAAAAACTACATGTCTGACCATCTATATTCAAGCTCTAGCCCCTTCACTTTACAGGCCACGTAAACTTGACCAAGTTGTTCATTTACATGCCTCAGTTTCTCCCCCATGGGCATGAATAGAACATACTTGTTAGGGCCTTATGAGTATCAGATGAAATAATTTGCGATTTGCAATTAGCACAGGGCCTTGGAAGACACTCATTAAATGTAATGACTAGTACAGGTATTTAAACAGAAAATCTGGCAAGAAACTTTCTAGTTTAACATCTGTCTCTTGTCACTTCTGTAGACATGAATTAATTCTCAAGATATTCTTCTCACTGAATATGAAAAAACATAATTATTGCCATTCCTAGGGCTTGCAGACTTCGTTAATAAAATGATGCTTGGTTAAAATCCAATTTAATATAAATAAAAATAAATTTTAAGATATGTCACTAATGCATGAGACATATTCATTACTGTTTATCATTATTTAATTCAAATTTTACTGGAAATTCTTATTTTATCTGGCAACCAGTCATCCTCTTCATCTTGCAAGGTCCTCGGTATTGCTATTAATATGACTTCCTTCACATGCATACACTGTGTTATAACTTACTTGTTTACTCTGACTCTCCTTTTGTCTTCCTGTGTGTATTCTCAGTGCTTAACACTATATTCGTACTATGCCTATATTCATCTATATTCCCAAATTTATACCTAGGCATGCAGAGATATAGTAGGTAAATAAAAAGATGATTTTATATTATTATGCCATTATTTTTCTTTTCATTTATAATTATTTATTTTCATTTTATTTTGAAAAGCAGAGAGACAGAGAGTGTGAGCGAGCAAGCTGTCTTCCAACTTCTGGTTCATTTTCTAAATGCTTTCAAGAACCAGGGCTGGTCCAGAACAAAGGCAGGAACCTGGAAGTCAATCTAAGTGTCCCTTGTGGTTGGCAGGATCTAATCCTTTGAGCTGTCACCTGTTGCCTGTCAGGGTATACATCAGCAGAAACCTGGATCAGAAGTGGAGCTCTCCAATATGGAATGTTGTACCCCAAGGGATGTCTTAACTGCTATGTCAAATGACTGTTCTCCACTGTTTTTAGTTTTAAATTTTACATTGTATGTTAGACATCTTTCCAAGTCAGTACACACAGCACTGGTTACCTTTTTTCTAACAGCAGCAAAGAACTTTTCCCTATACTAGTGGTGGTAGTATTAACTGCTGAATCTGCAACTCAGAAAACTCACAGGAAGGAATCTGTCCTACAAAACTGAATATAATAGTATACATGAAATTGTCACTGTTACAGTATGTAAAAGCAAAACACTTGGAAAAATAAATGTGTTCATTAGTATTGGCTAGACATAGCCATTAATAGCATTTCTGGGTAAGTAAATTTGATGCCAGGAAAGATAATCACTATATGTTACTAAGTGAAAAAAGTATTCTAAAATGGTATATATACAGTTTAATTCAGTTTTATGGATATTAAAAATATAAAGTATGATTCCAATTCTACTTAATAGATAATGAGAAAAAAGCCTGGAAGCCTATGCCAGGGAATTTGCTCAGTATCATTTCTTGGTAATATGTCTCCATAAAATTTTCATCTTCTCCCACTATTTCATGTTTTCTAGATGACTTTTAAATGACATTAATAGTTGTTCATCCTATAAGCTGAGAAATAAAAAGCCATAAACCTACATACATAGTCTGAAGCCAATTTTCCAAGAATACGCATATATCTGAATATAAATGTGGAAAAGCCATCAAAATGTTAACAGTGTTTTATCTGAGTGGTAGAATGATGTGTGATTTCAATTTCTTTAATTCTATTTTCTGTAGTTTAAATTTATTTTTTAAAAATAATTTTTCTACTCCATAAGAGAGTAAATTTTAAATCCTCTTACCATAAACATACAACAAGTCAAGTATATGAGGTAATGGATATGTTAATTAGTTTAAGAGTGCTAATCATTAAACAATGTTTACATACATCAAAATCTCACATTTTGTGCCTTAAATATACATATTTTCTATTTGTCAGTCATACTTCAATAAGGCTGCAAACAAAATTAAATTTTTTTTTCTGCTCCAAGGGACTGTGAGACATTGTTTTGAGTCCTGTTCAATTCAGTCCCAATGACTCACACATTCTTAAAAAACCCAGAAATATAAAATATCAATTTTTCTATTCTAAGACTAAACTTTCTTTAATAATGAGCAATTTCTATTTCTATATGGTACATAGGTAATAAGAAGTGTGGCAAAGGCAGCTTTAATAATAATTGGTTATGATTAACAGGATATTACTATTTTGCAGTGCTTAACACTATATTCGTACTATGCCTATATTCATCTATATTCCCAAATTTATACCTAGGCATGCAGAGATATAGTAGGTAAATAAAAAGATGATTTTATATTATTATGCCATTATTTTTCTTTTCATTTATAATTATTTATTTATTTTCATTTTATTTTGAAAAGCAGAGAGATATTACTATTTTTATTATTTAAATTTCTCAGTCTCATATGCCTTCAGTTATGCAAATGTATTTAGTTATTAAGGAGATTCCAGTAAAGGGTTAGTATCCTTCAAGGGAAGTATGTCCTAGCTAACATCATGTTATATAAATGATGATAAATTAAAACAAATTTACAGCAGCTCTAGTTCTTAGTAATGCATTGACTCATTCATTTATCATTCATCTACTGCACTTGAAGACATGCAGGGTGGCTTTGAGCTCAGTGGCATGAGCATGAGCTTTGCAGTTATAACACTGGAGACTGAATATTGTTCTGCCACTTGCCTATGTGACTCTGAAGAGGTTACTAAAATTGTCTAAATCTTGTTGCTTTATCTGGAAAATGGCATAATACAAACTTCCTTATAGGACTACCATGAGATTAAATGAGATAAAAAATGCAGAGCCTTAACAAATCACTTCACATATGGTATGCACTCAAGCAGAAAACTACTTTTACAGATCAGATAGCATTCTAGGTGATGTGGAAGATAGAAAACAGATCTCACCATAGCTTCTTCCTGCAAGCATCAGTTGTCTTGGAGAGGATGTATTCATGTATTTAATAAAATAAGACTAAAAGTGTTTAAATATGATGAAAGGAAAACATATTCCTTACAGTCATCAGACTTTTTCCTTACTATTTTTCAAACTTCCTCTTTCTTCCTACCAAACACATTTTTTTTTGAGACAACATACCTATGGCTCTCTCATTCATGATCTTCTTTGAGATAGGAGAAATCTTGCACATTGTTGACCAAAGTATAGGTGGAATAAGACCAAAGTAGGCGTTGACCAAAGTAGGTGGAATAAGAGCACAAACTGCACTGAGGACAGGGTGACTGGCAGTGAAATCCCACTAGGGAGAGAACCACTGGACTAATTTGAAGATTCATAGGAAACTGCTCTGTTGGAGATCCTCAATGGGCTGACATAGCTAATGGAAACTGGAGGTGCTGTTAAATGAACTATTAGAATAGTAACAGTAGAAGCAGATGCAGATTTTCTTTCCCTTTTAAGGATAACAATAGAGCTAGACCTTCCATCTACTACATCAAACCAGTTCAGAATAGATTCAGTGCATGGGACTAACTGAGAATGACATATTCTGATCACAGCTACCACAGATACCGGGCAACAGAATCTCGGGGAGGGTTATAGTAATAATAATAAAATAATAATAAAAAGATGTAATGAAAAGTAAAGGCAAAAATGTCAAAGAGCCAGTGGACTCCACAGGTTTCTGTCAAGAATCTTGAGGTCGGCTCTGGATACTTTTTACATAAGGAAACTGAGTTCAGAGAGGATAAGATGACAGAGAATTTGAGGCCTCATCAAATGAAGATCTCTGAATCCAATATTCACTATGCAATCCTTTACTGAAGCAAACTAAGTAGGGAAATGTAAAATAAATGAGAATCGCTAATAGTTTATATGGCAGTGTGAGCATTGTTAAATCTCTTTGTTTGCAAGGCATGTAGACCACAGCATTCTCACAGAAAACATGTAGTTATACACAACTGATCCAAGGCAGTTTGGTGATAGCGAATATGGGCGTGCAAGTTAGATCACAATTATCAATCTATCTTGTCACAGTCTGTATTTTGATGCCTTTGGCATGTGTAATAAGTCCACAAAATGATTAACAGCTACTCTTGACTCTGACATAATCTTGGCCATAAGGATATAATGTATCCTACTCTAAACTGATAGCTGTGGGGACAGCGCTGTGGCATAGCAAGTAAAGCTGCCACCTGCAGTGCCCACATTCCATATGGGTGCCAGTTCAAGTCCCAGCTGCTCCACTTCTGATCTAGCTCTCTGTTGTGGCCTGGGAAAGCAGTGGAAGATGGCCCAAGTCCTTGGGCCCCTGTACCCATGTGGGAGACCTGGAAGAAGCTCCTGGCTCCTGGCTGCAGATTAGCACAGCTCTGACCTTTGTGGTTAATTGGGGAGTGAACCAGCAGATAAAAGACCTCTCCCTCTATCTCTGCCTCTTCTTCTCTCTGTGTGTAACTCTTTCAAATAAATAAATAAATCTTTAAAAAAATAAATTGATAGGTGCCTGGTGAAGGAATCTTGAAGTAGTTGATTCCTTTATAAAAACAGCTGCTTCACTGGGAAGACTGGAGTTAGAGACTTGTAGTAGCATAAGCTGCTTTTCTGAAACAATTTAATAATTAAAGAGGGATGCAGGATACTTTTTGAAATATTATCATTTTTTTTAAAAGACACTATGTTTTCTTCTCCCCAAGTCTGAAGTAGATAACCAGACTTTATATTCTCTTGCCTTATCAGAGATTTTTGATTTAGGAGGGAAGAATTTTCCTAATGACATTCTTTTTTTTCAGGTTTTTGTTATTCAGAAGTCTGAGATCTTAAAAAATTGGCATTTAGGGAGAACCTGAGAGGAGAAGAAGGCATAATAGATTCCATTATCAGATATAACTTGATTTATAGGAAATAAAGCAATGTACCATTTAAAAATGTGTATAATATAAAATGCACACTTGATATAGGTAATTAAAAATAATTAACACTGTTAATTATAAATATAAATACCCCAAAATAACTGTTTTATAACTCTTGCTCAGGAGCATGGCTTTCTTTGCAGATACCACTAGGACTGACAGTGGCTTAGTTAGGATCACCCACTGTTTTTATGATTTACCCTATAATTTTACAGTTCACTCTATGATTTACGTCTATCTATGCTTGCATTAAAGGTGCTTCATTTTGCTTTTACTTGTGGTAACACATTTTCCAAAGTCAAAAACATAATGAATTAGAATTACCTGTGAGGCTTTTAGTTCTGTTTTTAACAGTAATGTCTCCATCCCATCCCTGGACATCTTGATTAAATAGATCTGGTGTATAACTTGGGATGCCAATGGATATCAGTTGAGAAGTATAATTTTAGAAAGTAGAACTGCTCTTTTTTGAAAAAGGTATAACTAGTCGCATTTTTGAGTTGCATTATCTCTTCAAGTACTATAGAATACAAATTATTGCCCTAAAGATTTTCACTTGATAAAATTTCAGCTGATAAATATAATATTTATAGCATATACGTACTAAGTTCTTTTTTAAAAGTAAAAGTAAAAAATGGTGCTCTTCATTATTTTGCCAGTGATTATATATATTTGCATGGGGGATATATACATTTTATTTGTAGTCATAAAATCATGCACTACTTAGAGACAGGCTATATTCTGAGAAATTTGTTGTTATGTGACCTTGTCATTGTTTTAACATAGTAGAGGATACTTACACAACTAAAGTGGTGATTATAATCACTGGATGATAGCTCAGTGACACATGATAATATAAGCCCCCCTATATTTGACTGAGATAGTATTATATCGTGCATGGTTGTATTTTTAAAAATGTGTTTTATTTATTTGGAGGGCAGAGTTGCAGAGAGAGAGAGAGAGAGAGAGAGAGAGAGAGAAAGACAGTGAGAGAGTGAACAAGAGATCTTCATTCACTAGTTTACTCCCCCAAATGGCCCAGGGCTGGGCAAGTCTGAAGCCAGGAGCCTGGAACTCTATCAGTCCTCCATATGGGTGGCAGGAACCCAACTATGTAAGTCGGAACTGCTGCCTCCCAGGCTCTGCATTAGCAGAAAGGTGGATCAGGAATGGAGCAGCCAGGACTCATAAGCTATGCCATCGTCATGGCCCCTCATGACTATTTTAAAAACAGATTTGTAAGTAGAATTTAGTCAAATATTTCTCTCTAAGCTGCAGAAGACAGAGGTTCTGGTGATGATCTTGTTTTGTTTGGTCATGTAGACTACATTCTCACTATCAACGTCACACTTAATGGCTACCCACACATAATTTGCCTTACTTCTCATGAATTTAAATTGATCATATTTTTAAAAAGAGCTAGGCTAGTCTCGGCACTATATGGACTTGTATAGATACTATATCCAAAGCTTTGTACAACCATACACAGTACAATCTAATATTATTCAGTGATACCATGAAATTAACGCTACCACTGGGAATTAGGACACATCAATACCAGTGTTGCTATGCATGAAGGTATGAAAACATACACTTTCCATGGACACAACAGGTCTTATGATACCTGCAAAGCAAGTCTGGCTGTCTGGGGGAAGAAATATAATTGTGCTTACTTAACATACCAGAATTTTAATTTTAGAATTTTTATATTAAAAAGTCAGTTTAACACATACACTTTTCTTTTTATATATCTTTTAAAATTAGGCCTGATTTGGAACAGATCCTTCTTTTGAACAAGATTTTGTTTGTTTGAAAGAGACACAGAGAAATAGGTGGGGAAAAGGGAGAGAGAGACATGAGAGATATCATATCCTCTGGTTCACTACACAAATGCCCATAACAGCCTGTAAATGCCTGCTCCTGGAATAGATTCTCTTATATATATATATATATATATATATATATATATATATATGAATGACACTATAAAGAAAACGTAACTAAATCACAAACTCAAGCCACAATATTTGCTCTCAAAGGCAGGTGTAAATATAATGTGAATTTATACTTTATTAGTCTATTTGGAAGCATAATTCCCGTGCATTCACTTTATACTCTGATTTTATCATCTCTGACGAGCTCTGCTATGAGCATAGCTTCAGTCAGTCCTGTAGTCACAGTCAAGGGTAATAGTAGTTATCATCACAATGGCGAACCTGAATGTAGCTCCTTTTGTGGTAGCCCTGTTCAAAGTATTTAATAGGCATTGAATTTAAAGTGTTCAGATGTAGCCCTGTCCAAAGTATTTTTTAAGCATTGAATTTAATTCTAATAATAATTTAATCCTGGGGCCGGCACTATGACATAGTGGGCTATGTCTCCGTCTGCAGCACTGGCATCCCATATAGGCGCCAGTTTATGTCCCAGCTGCTCCTCTTCTAAATTAGCTCCCTGCTAGGGCCTGGGAAAGAAGTAGAAGATGCTCAAGTGCTTGAGCCCCTGTACCCATGTGGGAGACATGGAAGAAGCTCCTGGCTCATGGCTTCAGATGAGCTCTGCTTCAGCCGTTGCAGCCATTTGGGGACTGAACCAGTTGATGGAAGACCTTTCTGTCTGTCTCTCCCTCTCTCTATCTGTAACTCTACCTCTCAAATAAATATATAAAATCTTTAAAAAATAATTTAATTCTAATAACAGTAATCCATGATATAAACATGGGTGTGAAAACTGAGTCATAGAAAGTTTACATAATTCATCCAAAGTTAAACAGCTAATAAGATAGTTTTCTTTTTTTTAATTTCAAAATGTGTGTTCTTAGCCAAGATGCTATCTCATTTTGGAGAGGGGAGTCCTTAACCCTCCATTTCCCATTCACTGAAAGTGGATTTGTCACTTATTTTTTAATTATTGTAGATGAAATAATGGAATCATTATCTGAGCCCAAATCTCTGAAATAGATGTAATAACATCTCTCTGCCCACTTCATATAGTATCACAGAAATTAAAATGAAAAACAGGAAAAGTCTGTGCAGTATTATTAGGTAGCTGTGGGGGATTATTTATACTATTACAAATTCAGAGCAAAGACTCACAAAGCTGGCTTTGAAATCTTTGACTATCACATTTATTTCAGCTGTTGCATTTTGCATTTGTTCTTTGTTTCACTGGTTCACTGGTAAATGGGACTTTTGAAAAAGATTAATGCAAAACAAGACATCAAACAAAACATTAGGCTCCAACAATCAGAATTTCCATTAGGAAGCAAGCTATATGAGAAAGGATTCACATCCTTCCACTTCAAGGTCAACCCAATCTTTAAAAAATCTAAGATGGGGGTTGATATTTAAATATTGACACACAGGGAGACACAACCACGGTGAAGTTCTTTCAGTAAAATGTCATTAAGACAACCATATGTGGTATGGTAAAATAGCCAGAACGACAGCCATTAAGGCCTGCCCTCCTGCCTGGCAGTGTGTCAAAGCTGATTGTTTCCTCTGAACAGGTTTTCAGTGTTTCTGGGAAGAGGCTATCACATAAAAGTTTAGTTCTGCCTTTCTGAATAAAAGAAAAACCAAATACATACTTGAAGCATGGAGAAATTTCTAGAAATCACTAAACTAATAATTCTACCTATGTGATACATCAAAAAGAGTTACACTCTGGAGTTTGATCCTTGATCCTGTTGTATACCAACGACTTGACTGAAGTCAATGATATGCATTCTGGATCCTTGAATGTTTGCATTCAGACACAAGCTTTGCTAATTACTGCGCACTCTGCAATTTTTTAACTGCTCTGAGCCTCAGTTTTCTCATCTGTAAAATGGAGATAAGAATAGGATTTACCTCATGGAACGATGAATGATGGAAAGCTAACAAGCTTATGTATGTAGAATGTCTAACATACAGTAAGCTACACAAATATTTTTGGTCATTGTTATTAATTTCTCTCAATTAGGCTCCCACATGCATAAAGTGAGAACAATACTGACCTTAAAGTTTAAGTGAGATATTTTATTTAATTATTTATTTGAAAGTTAGAGAGGCAGAGAATGAGAAAGAGGCACAGAGATAGAGATCTTCCATTTGCTGCTTTACTCCCCAAAGGACCACAATAGACAGGTCTGGTTCAGGCCAAAGTCTAGAACTCATCCCAGAGCTCCTTTGTGAGTGGCTGAGACCCAAATACTGAAATCATCATGCACTGCTTCCTTGACTTCCCATTAGCAGGAAGCATGATCAGATATGAAGGCACCAGGACAGGAATCACACACTTCATCATGGGATGCATGTGTCCCAAGCATCATCCCAATCACGGTACCAAATACTCACCCCTAAATGAGATTGTTTTTCAAAATCCATAGTATTGACTGGTATGTAATAATAATTGTAACCATGTATTTAATTTTTAACATTAGCAAAGATGCGTTTTCACAGATTTTTTTCCTAATATTGTTGCCTATATCATAGTCTCCTGTGTTGATTAGAAATACTTTAGAAGAGAGGATAAAACTTTTTTTTTAATGGATTGAGAAGAATTGTTAAAACCAAGAAATCCAAGATTGCACTTTAAATGTGCTAATATACCAAAGACATCTGGCACCGAGCAGTTCTTAATAGTGTTCTGAACTTGCCCTGTGCCCTTTAAGATTCAATAAATATTTGTATGTGATAACTCCACAAATACATTTTAGACTTAATAATCCTTTCTACATCCTACCACACTACCCCCTTTTCTTGGATAAATTTTTTTTTAGATTATAAATAATAAAAAACATCTGGTGCCTCTACAAGGAAAAGGGAAGGAGGAAACAATTTAATACAAGTTGGATACTAATCACTTGCTTTCTGTGTGGTACACCTATTCAACAACATATCCTGAAAACTAAAATATCACCCCTTCCATTAGAGATGAAGAAGATAAGCCCCAGGGACATACAGCCAGTTAGTGGTAGAGTCTTAAAGTTATTTTTCTTATTTATTTTTATTTGAAAGGCAGACACATACACATACACACACACAGAGAGAGAGAGAGAGAGAGAGAGACAGACAGACAGACAGACAGAGACAGGGAGAGAGACAGAGACAGAAGCAGGAGGGAGATCTTCATTCCATTGATTCACAACCAAAATGTCTGCAACAATGCTTGCAGCCTTCGCTGGGCCAAGGTAAAGCAAGGAGCCCTCAACTAAATTTGGGATCCCACATGGGTGGAAAGGACCCAAGTACTTGAACCTTCACCTGCTATCTCCCATGGTATACAGTAATAGGAAGCTGGAATTGAAAGCTGAGCTGGGATTCAAACCCAGAAACTCCAATACAGGATGGGAACACCTCAAGCAGTGTCTTACATAAATACCGGACCCAGGATGTTTTTGAAGCAAATTTCAAGAATATAATACAGTATGATTAATTATAGTAACCATGCTGTACATTAATATGTAGCACTTACTGATCCTACATAACTAAAACTTTGTACCTTCTGACCAACATCTTCCCACTTCCCCTTTGAGTGCAGTGTCTTGATTCACATTCGATCTATCCAGTCCCCCCAAAGTCATGCTACTTCTTCCCATTTTCCTTCTTGATTCCAAAGAAATAAGTAACTGAGTGGAAACACTATAATAGTTAAAAAAAGCTACACAAGTTTAGGGGCAGGACCTTCAATAATGACCTAAACAATTTAAAATTATGATTTTTATAAATTATAATTTGGAGACTAATTTCCAGATGTTCAGCATTATCTACAAACCTGTTGTATTCTTTATAGCCAGTACTTTCCATATAGTGTTTAATCTCTCGTAGCGTCCCTTACTTAATGCCTGAGTCAGTCTTAGGTGAGCAGCATCAGTTATACCACGTGTAAAAAGGATAATTATAACTGCCTCATGGAATTACTATGAAAATTAAGCAGAGTCTGTAAAAGCACTTGGTACACTCTAAGTTGCTATATAAATATCAGTTATTGTATATTCATAATTCTTAAATATTCTAAGAAATATTTAAGTAATATTGGCCTATAAGTGGCGATGTTCTGGTCCTGAACATTGTTTATAAAAACACTAAGCATGGGCCAGAGGATAAATGGAACAACTTCTCTCCATGTATGACTTCTAAAATATTGCCTTCCTTAATGGAGCTGTCACAAGAAGTCATAGGTTGTACTGGCTAACTCCTGTTCTTACCAATCTCATTCACAGACCTTGGATCAGATTTTCTGAGCTCCCTATAGCTTTTAGCACTTCTCTCCAACACAGCATGTCTCCTGCTATCATATTTTTGGATTTACTTGCCTGCCTCTCGACACTGCCCAATTTCTTGTATCCTTGAGAATACCATGAATGGATGGATGAATGGGGATTTCTAAAACAAATAATCAGATGAGTAGAAAAAAGTAAAAAGAGAAAACAGGAAAATTAAACAGAAATTAGAAGATAATTAAGCATTTAAGTGAGACAAAGTATTAAGCATACGCAACTGACAGAAGTATAAACTGACACCAAAAAAAAAAAAAAATCAAGAAACCAATCTGACTGCAATATCAAGAGCTTTGGGAGGGGAGCGGCACTGTGGCACAGCAGATTGATGCCTTGGCCTGAAGTGCCCGCATCTCATTTGGCGCTGGTTTGAGACCCAGCTGTTCTCATTTGGCGCTGGTTTGAGACCCAGCTGTTCCACTTCCATTCCAGCTCTTTACTGTGACCTGGGAAAGCAGTGGATGATGGCTCAAGTCCTTGGGCCACTGCACCCAAATGGAAGACCAGGAAGATGCTCCTGGCTCCTGGCTTTAGAAGGGTGCAGCTCTGGTGGTTGTGTCCAATTGGGGAGTGAACCAGTGGATGGAAGACCTCTCTCTCTCTCTCTCTCCCTCCCTCTCTCTCTCTCTCTGCCTCTCTTTCTCTCTGTGTAACTCTGACTTTCAAATAAATAAGTAAATTTTTTTTTTTTAAAAAGTGCTTTGGGGATTCCAAGATGGCTGACTGGGAAACAGATGTCCTGCTTCAGACAACCAGAAAACAGCAGAAGAGAAGCAGAGGAAGTGCATTCGCAGGGGAGAGTTGGAGGGACGTTTGCAGTGGAAATTCTACAGAATGAAGAGGGATACCATGGAGCAGCATGGGAGGTAGGGACACCACAAGTGTGGACACCACACACTACCCCTGCAGCCAAGAGCTGGAGGATATGCCAGAGTGAGGCAAGAGCAGCCTGCAGCAGCCCGTGCCACTGGTAATAATGCCAGAGGAAGAGTCTTGCAGACAGTACTGTCTTTGAATAGGGCCTGGAGCCCTATCAGCGGGCAGGGCAACTGCCTAATCCAGTGAAAGAAAAGAACATTTCTTTTTTCCCATCCCCCAACAAGGGCGCCCAGCAACTGGCAGGGAGAAGGGGACATTTTAACATCAGTAGCAGCTGCTGTAGCTCTTGTGCACGTGTGTGGTCAGGGGATTTTACCAAAGGGAAAAATTCCTGTTCCCACTGGCTGGTAGGGTTGACAGGCGGCTGGGAACCCACATAGGACAGTGAGGTGCCCTCGGCCTCTCAAAATATCACAGGCCCCTGGGTTCCAACTGCTAATTTGGAACCTCACAGGCTCTTGGAATCTGTCTGCTGTCTCCATGGACAGGACAGGTAAGTAGGAGCAGATCCTCTACAACCCATGACTGTGGGAGCCTTGTGCATTGTGACTGTGAGAATCCTGTGACTGCACTACAGGGTGTGGGGTATAGCTGGGTCTCTGGGCAATCATTGTGTCTGGTGTCAAGGCTCAGAGCTCTCTGAAAGCTTCGGATGGGTCGTTGCTGAGGGTTCCATGCTCACACTGAGGACTGCACAGATCCTTCATGTGGTTCATGCAGCAGTGTGAGTGAGTGTGGCAGCCACTGTGGGCTCACTGTGGGCATTCATTACCTTGGAAGAGAGGCGGCATGAGTGTGATTATGCCAACAGAGGTGATAATACCCTCTCCCCTGCATTGAGGAGCTCTACCACCTCCATCATGGGTAGCACCTTGTATATGCGCTCCACCCAGAGCTCCCTGGCCACATCCAGCACATGCCTCTGGGTATTCATTGAAAGAACTGACACTACACCAAGCCACAAGGGCACAGATCAAAGATAAAATCCACTAGAGGATAAAACCAACAAAAATTTTAACAAATGCCTAAAAATCAATGCAGAAATATAAGAAACAAGAAGAAGACAATATGATTCTCCCAAATGAACACAACACTTTAATATTAGATAATGAAGATGAAAAGATTGATGGAACGCCTGAAAAGGAAGTCAAAGGAATCATCATAGGATTACTCAGAAGCAATGAGAAGCAAATTTATGAGTCAAGAGTCTTGTAAATGTTCACATAATTACATTATATCTAGTACACACATATTTACTGCATGTTTTAAAAATCCATTTATTTATATGAAGGGCAGAGTTACAGAGGAGTTTGTGGAGAGAAAGAGAGGGAGATCCATTTTCCATCCACTGGTTCACTTTACAAATGGCTGCAAAAGGCAGGGCTGGGCCAGGTTGAAACCAAGAGCCAGCAGCTTCTTTCAGGTGTCCCACCTGGGTGGCAGGGAGCCAAACACATGGGCCATCTTCTGGTGCTTCCCATTAGCAGGGAGCTAGATTGGAAGTGGAGCAGCCAGGACATGAACTGGTGGTGCCCATATACGATGTATGGTGTCGCATGTGGTGGCTTAAACCGCAATGCTTCACACTGGCCCCTATTTATTGAGTATTAAACATGTCCGAGCTGCTCTTCTTTGTGCAAGTTCTTTTTTCATAGTGTTCTTTAAGATATATAATTTGTCACTTGATTATTGCAATAGCCTCCTACACGGTTTACCTGTTGCTCATCTTACAATTTTTTATGAATATATGAGAGTGCTTCAAAGGAGGGAAAATAAACTTAATAGATAAGTGTCTTTTGGTGTAAAATAATTTTGAAATTCATGCATAGTTTTTTTTAAAATTGTAATTTAGTATATTTTTTTCCTTTATTTGAAAGATAGACTTGAGAGAAAGAGAAAAAGAGAAAGAATCTTTCATCTGCTGGTTCAATCCCCAAATGGCTGCAATGGCCATAATGGGGCCAAGAGGCCAAAGCCAGGACTGAGGAGCTTCCTCCAGATCTCCCATGTGGGTGCAGGAGCCTAAGCACTTGGGCCATCCTCCGCTGCTTTCTTGCTACACACCGGCAGGGAGCTAGATCAGAAGTGGAGCAGCAGGGATTCAAATTGGCACCCGTATAAGATGCTGGCACTGCAGGAGGCTGTTTTAACCACTATGACACAGAGTTTTTCTTAACACACATTTTCAAGGAAAATTTTGAAGACTTCTCATATATTACTTTAAAATTAGAAGGAATAATATGATAAAAATGATATATTGGAAAGAATAATCAAAGAGGGGTATAAATTAGACTAATAGGTAATAAAATGAAAATGGATATAGACATTAAAAAGGACTTCTAAGAAAATATATGGAGGTAGTATTTTCAAACTTTTACTCAGATTTGGTTGCTCTATTATCTATATTAATGACTTATTAGAAGCAAAAAGTGAATTATGCAATTCAAAATTCATGAAATTTATGTCTATAGTATGTCTTTGGAATGCAATGATAGTATCCCTTAATTTTCTTATGCATTGTTAAAGTATTAATTAGTAGAATAACATTATCCAGAACAGCTAAGGACAAAGGATATGGTAGGAAGTTATTCAGGGATTATAATTGTTATCATGGATAATTGTCAAAGTACACATGAACATGTGGACATTTAAAAATCAGCTGTCTTCTTGTCTTTTGTCGACTATTGCTTTAGTGATGTACAGATGTAAAAGTTAGTTTCTAGATGAACAGATCATATCTATTTGTCCTGAGACACAGAATATAGCCTGTTTCAAATACATAAGAACCTGAAATAGGCTGCACATTGTAGAGATAGTTGTTATCTTGCAAGATAAGGGACAAGGATTAATAGATGTTTGATAGCTTCTACAGTGGTCCACTCACAATTCTTCACTGTCTATCATGAATCATTTTTTTTTTTTTTTTGACAGGCAGAGTGGATAGTGAGAGAGAGAGACAGAGAGAAAGGTCTTCCTTTGCCGTTGGTTCACCCTCCAGTGGCCGCCTCGGCTGGCGCGCTGCGGCCGGCGCACTGCGGCCGGCGCACCGCTGCTGATCTGAAGGCAGGAGCCAGGTGCTTCTGGTCTCCCATGCGGGTGCAGGGCCCAAGCACTTGGGCCATCCTCCACTGCCTTCCCGGGCCATAGCAGAGAGCTGGCCTGGAAGAGGGGCAACCGGGACAGGATCGGTGCCCCGACCGGGACTAGAACTCGGTGTGCCGGTGCCACAAGGCGGAGGATTAGCCTGTTGAGCCACGGCGCCAGCCCGAATCATTATTTTTAAAAGATGTATTTAATTTAGGCTGGCGCCGTGGCTCAACAGGTTAATCCTCCGCCTTGCGGCGCCGGCACACCAGGTTCTAGTCCCGGTAGGGGTGCCGGATTCTATCCCGGTTGCCCCTCTTCCAGGCCAGCTCTCTGCTATGGCCCGGGAGTGCAGTGGAGGATGGCCCAAATGCTTGGGCCCTGCACCCCATGGGAGACCAGGAGAAGTACCTGGCTCCTGGCTTCGGATCAGCGCGATGAGCCGGCCGCAGTGGCCATTGGAGGGTGGACCAACGGCAAAAGGAATACCTTTCTCTCTGTCTGTCTCTCTCTCACTATCCACTCTGCCTGTAAAAAAAAAAAAAAAAAAAAAAAAAAAAAAAAAAAAAAAAAAAAAGATGTATTTATTTTAAAGGCAAAGTGGCAGAAAGAGATGGGGAGACAGAGAGATCTTTCATTTGTGGTTTCACTCCCCAAACGCCTACAATAGCTGTGTCTGGGCTAGGCTGAAGTTAGGAATACAGGACACCATTCAGGTCTCCCACAAGATGGCAAAAAAGGCCTAAGTTTGTGCGCCATCATCCATTGCACATTAACAGGAAACTGGATCAAAAATAAAGTAGCCTAGACTTGAACCAGTGCTCCAATATGAGAAGTGGGTGTCCCAAGTGGCATTGTGCCACAGCATCCTACCCTCATTAATCCTTTTTTGAATGAATCAGTCCTGAGGGCCAAGGTTGAATTCACTCTATTAGTATGTGATGCAGCACTGATCAAAGAACTATTTGTATTTTACATTTGTAGCGACAATAGTTATAGATGTGTAATAACCATATTCCCTAAAATCATAAGACATAGAATTTTGTGTTTACGTCTAATGTATGAGGTACATATGAAGTGAGAAATGTATATAAACGATGATCTTAAATTCCCATTACTGCTTCAGTTTTGCTAACATTCAATTTATTTCCCAGACAGCAGACATCAGCTTAACATGTTTTATAATACATATTTGTATATCTCTCTTTAATTAAGATTTGTCAAGTTCTCCATTAGCTCACTCATTCTCCCTGCTTCCAACAGGGTAGTTCTATCAATTATGCCTCATGGTTTATGTAAGTAAACCTAAGTGGTTATGTGGACTCATCATCAATAAAGAGAAAGAACTCCCCTCAAGGCTTCACTTAATAGTCTACTCTCCATCTGTCTCACTAGTTTTGCCCCCATTCTTCCCTTCTCATCACTACATGATGCTTCAAAAGACACATTACAGTACCAGGATCCATACTGGGGAAATCAAGCATGCAGAGTGGAGCAAAACAGATAACTCAGAGACTTTTGCTTATGAATCTTTAATGTGGCTAAGTTCTATCATGAACTATATAAAGGCTGTGATGTCATGTTTTGCAGAATTTTTTAAGGGAAAGCTACATTGTTAGTTATTGAGAGCCACTAAGAATAAGGAAAGGCAAACAAAATCCACAAATTATCCAGAAAATCACTGTACTAACCAGAGAGGTCAGACTGATAAACTGTACCACATTTGGTCCCATTGAATTCTATATTAGATTTTCAGTGCAGGTTGTACTAGATGTTTGCTGTAGTCCTAAAAATAAATATCCTCAATAAAGCATTATGACCTTATGAATTTCTGTAATAAAGTGTTCTTATGTGCTTTGCCAAATAAATAAACTGAAAAATGTATGCATAGATTACATGTTTGAGCAGCTGCAAAATATTGTTGGTTATATTTCCATAATAAATTGGAGAATGTTTACCAAAAAATAATTTTATTTGTGGAATGTCATTATAAAACCTTTGTTTTTCAATAGTATTAATAACTGCTAACATTTACAAAGTGCCAATATTTTTCTAAGCACTTCACATGTATTAAATTAGTTTATTGTCATAGCAAATACATGAGGTGGAAAATATTATTCTGCTCTTTTTATAAACGGCAAAATTGAGCAGAGGGTAGTTAGACAATTTACTAGAGGTAACACAGCTTAACACAACTAGAATTAGTCAAGGTGGAATTCAAACCTGAGCACAGTAACTCCAGGATCCAGGCACCCAATCATTGTACTATACTGACCATAATTCTAAAGTAGGGTCAATCGTCTGCTAAGGGTACTCCCTACTCTTTTGTTAAAGTATATACGAAGAGCTTTCTTTCCTGCATAAAAAGAAGGAATTTTCAGTTCATCCAGAAATGGCTGCAAGTCAATTAATATGTAAGGTGAAAAGAGAGAGGTTAGAACACTCTCATAGTTTACTCTGTTGGAAGACACTATCCTGACTCAGAATCTGTTTCTAATGGGAACTATAAAGCTTAAGGTATTATTAAGGGACTGCTTTTATAAACAGAAGTAATAATTGGCATCTTTGTGTAATTTATTCTGGTGATTCTCAAATGTGAGTACTCATATGTACCTTGGGGTTTGTATTATTTGCCAGGGACTGTAAGTATCCCCAGAAAACCTTTCTGGTATGTTAATTTCATTTTAATGTTTTAGACAAAAATAACTTAGTTTGCAATTAAAATGGTTTTTACATTAAAGCAAACAAGAACATTCTCCAAGCTTTTATGATAAAATACAAAATTTTATGTGTTCTATGCTTGAGCAGAAAGTTTCATGTTTCTCCCCAGACTCTGGACAGTTCATTTTTTTTTTTTTTGACAGTTCATTTTCTAAGTCCTTATGGACATAGGAGAAGAAACAGCTGAGAAACAGCGGTCTAGCCTCTAACCAGTTCTGATCAACAAAATTAAATGCCAAAGCAAAATAAAACAACAACAATGCCCCATACTTGTTATTCTTAAAGATTATCCAATAGGTGGTAAAAGTGTAACAATGGGGATATGGGGCCGGCCTTGTGGCATAGCAGGTTAAGAAAGCTGTCTGCTATGCGGCCATCCCATATGAGCATTGGTTCAAGTTCTGGCTACTCCACTTCTGATCAAGCTCCCTGCTAAGGTTCCTGAAAAAGTAGTGGAAGATGGTCCAAGTACTTGGGCCTCTGCCACTGATGTGGGAGACAAGGATGGGATTCCTGGCTTCTGGCTTTGGTCTGACTCAACACCTGCCATCACAGCCAATTCGGGAGTGAACCAGTAGATGGAAGATGGCTCTCTTTCTCTTTGTAACTCTGCCTTTCAAATAAATAAAATAAGTATTTAGAAAAAAGTGTAAAGATGATCAGTAGTAAAATATCCTGACTAAAGTAGGCTTGCTTTTCACACGGACAACGAGCTGTGGAATTTAGCTCTAAATTATAACTCAGATTCCTCCATGCTTCTTTTCTTGCATTGTTACTTCTCCTTATCATCCCAGATTCCACACTCTTTCTCATTTCTTCACCAATCCCCTATTTCTACACATAGCAACTGGAGCAATTTTTTAAAAACATAAATCAGGTACTTTCATTTTCCTAATTTAGCACTCTTCAACAGATTTTCAGTGTACTTAAAAATAAACCTGTACTTCAACATTACCTACAAAGTCATACATCATCTAAATTTTGTCCTGTTCTTCAATAGTCTACTGCATAGGACAGTTAGCTTACTCAAAATAACATAGCTAGGAGTTGGACAAGGTGGGATTGAAATATGAACAGGGTAGCTCTAGAACCCAGGAACACAATCACTCTACTCTATTGTTCATAATTCTGAAGTAGGGTCAGTTGTCTGCTTAGGGTACTCCCTGCTCTTTAATTTGTGTGACTTATTTCACTTAAAATAGTATTCTGTAGTTCCATCTCATTCCAGCCAACCTATATATCTACATGTTCCCAGAATATACTAAACTTATTTTCCCCTCCATGACTTTGGATTTGCTATTTCCTCTTCTTGGGATATTCTATTTCTAATTATTCTTTTTATTCAGATCTCTGCTTATATGCTATCTTCCCAGAGGGGCACTCCCTGGTTATCTTACTTTATATTGGCCTCGTGTCCAATCATCGCTTATCTCATTATCCTACTTTATTTTCTTAATGGCACTTAGCACTTTCTGAACTTAACTCATTTACCTATGTATCTCTTATCCAATATAATGGAATATAAATTCCATGAGGATAGAAACCTTGTCTGGTTTACCATTGTGATTGCCACTCACAACCATACTTGGAATATGGTAGAAGGTGAATATTCATTGAAGGAATAAATGGATGAATGAGTGAAAAAGAAAAGACGACTTGAATAGATATTGTATTGCAAGTGAGTGCTTTGTAATTTGGGGAGAATACAGTGGAGGCAAACTCCAGACTGATGGGATCATATTTACTGGGTAATAAAGTCAAACTGATAAATATCAGAGTCACATTTTTTGGAGTGGTCCTTGAAAAATTCTGCAACAAGAATCCTTCCCAAGACTATTTAACTTATGGTTTTTGATAAATAAATCAGGTGAAGGAACATTATGCAGAGCCAGCCAGAAAGACAACTGTGCACACTAAGTTCAAGGTTAGGTGACTTTTGGTTTCCAAGATTGAAAATATAAATACTTACAATTATAATTTAAACTTCTGGCTTCCATGATGACATCTACTATGCTCATAATGGGAAATTAAGTCCCTATATTTTGCAACAGTAGTTCTGACTTTGCATCTCCAATTTTTTAGCTTAATTTTAGTACTAATGATTTGCCTATATATCTCAGGAAGGTTCAGCCAGAGAGTGAGGATTTGTGGTTTGCACTTCTGAGTAACCAAGGAAGGCTTAGCTCAATAGAGACAGAATCCATGACTGTAGATGTTGTATAAAGTGGCCAATTCTCACAGGTGATCATTGAATCATTGCAGAATTTTATAATTGTTACATTCTTATTCTAGTTCTTCCAAAATTGAACATAAATTCAGAGAAACAGAAAGAGTACTGGGTTGGTTTTCAAAAACCTGTGTTCTAAATCTGATTCTTTTACTAACAAGTATGAGACTAGGTAGAGCCAAAAAATGTTAGGCCTTCTAATCCCAGAATATCAAATGAAGGAATGAATATTAGATTCTGTTTATTTAAGTTCCTCCAAATCTGATAGTCTAATGACTCCTGAACCAAATGCCATTTCAAAATCATTGTAATGGTTTTATTGTCTAAAATTGAAAAGTAGATATGTACATCACAATAAATACTGGTTTATAGGGGACTCATGGGCAGTGTATCAGAATTTTATCCAAGATCTTGTTATTTGTATGCTTCCTTTCCTTAAACAAATGTAAAAACAAAATTCCCCAGCTAACTCAGGTATACATTTCTTTATACAGTAAGAAAGATATAAGCTAAGTCACTGTAGCATTATTCTAATAAAAATTGCTTAACAAAATCTTTTTATATATACATAATGAAAGTGATTATAAATCGGGGGAATGGAGATTTTTTTTTTTTTACCACAGATTGAATAAGATATGAGCATATGGAATAAATGGCTTCCAATCTGATGTGATTATAGATTGTTGGAAAGTTCCCATTTCACAGAAATGTTTCCCTACTGGCCTGAGTCCCACCAGCAGAGATTAATTCCCTAGATTTGCTATTTTAGGAAAACACAAAACAGGCTGCAAATAGTACTTACTATAAAACCTTAGTACAATAAAAGATTTATATGGCCTTCTAAAATTACAAGGTTCACAAATATTATCATTGTTAATACCTCAAAATTCCCTGAGGAAATCAAAAGATCCTTTATGCCAAATCTACAGATGAGAAAATTAAGACTCAGAGATTAAATTACTTATTCAGAGTCATCTAGGTAGGGAGGTGGTAGGTCCAGGACTACAATCCAGTCTCCTGATACACACCCAGTCCCCCTTATCCAGAATTTCTCCATGGAAAGAGACTATACGAAATGAGGAGCTGCCATGTGGCATGGGGATTGGGAATGTTGAATATAGTATGTGTGGGATGTCTATTTTTGAAGACATTTGAAGCATATTTTCATGTATCTGTTGGCTATTTGTATTTCTTTTTTGAAAAAAAGATTATTTATTTCAAAGGCAGAATGACAGAGAGGGAGAGACATAGAGACAACTGCTGATTAACTCCTCAAATGGTTGCTATCTGGATCTCCCACATGGTTGGCAGAGGTCCAATCACTTGGGCCATCCTCTGCTGCACTCCCAAGCACATTAGAAGGGAGTTGGATGGGAAACAGAGCATCTGGGACTTGAACCAGCACTCTGATACGGGATGTTGGCACAGCAGGAGGTGACTTAATTCACTCTGCCATAACACTAGCCTCTGTATTTCTTCATTTGAGAGTTTGTTTGGGTCCTTTGCTTATTTCTTTACTGGATTGTTTTGTTTTGTTTCACTTTTGCTATTGAGTTTCTTGAGTTGCTGATATATTCTGGATATTTACCCTTTTTTTAGATAAATGGCTTGTAAATATTTGCTCCCATTCTGTTGGATGTCTGTTCACTCTTGATTGTTTTGCTGTCCAGAAACTTTTGAGTTTGATACAATCTTAGCTATTTAGTGTTGCTTTTGCTATCTGTGCTTTGGGGGTCGTATCCCAAAAAAATCACTGACTACATCACTGTCATGAAGTTTTCCCCATGTTTTCTTCTAGCAATTTCATAGTTTCAGGCCTTACATTTAGGTCTTTGATTGATTTGAATTGATTTTTGTATGCGGTGAGAGGTAGGAATCAATTTTTATTCTTCTATATATTTATTTCTAATTTTGCCAGAATATTGTTGAGTATATGTTCCTTTCTCCAGTGTATATTCTTGGCACCTTTTTCAAAAATCAGTTAACTGAATGTGCATGGGTTGATTTCTGGGCTCACTGTTCTGTTCCATTGATCTGTGTGTCAGTTTTTACACGAGTACCATGTTGTTTTAATTACTATACTTTCATAGTATACTTCGAAATCAGGTATTGTAGTACCTCCAGTTTTATTTATTTATTTTTTCTCTCAGTATCACTTTGCCCATTCTGGATCTATTATGGTTCAATGCTACTGTTTTTTGTATATTGGTTCTGTATCCGGTAAGTGTACCAAATTGGTTTACTAGTTCTAACAGTATTTGGTGGGTGGTGTAGTTTTTTAAATATACCAAATTATTTCATCTGTAAATATGGATATTTTTATTTCCTCCTTTCTAATTTTAATGCTAATTATTTCTTTGTTTTCCCTAATTGCTCTTGCTAATACTCTGGATCAGAGTGGTAAAAGTCAACATCCTTTTCTCAGTACAGATCTGAGGGGAAATTCTTTCAGTTCTTTCAGTGTGATATTGGCTATTGATATGTCATATATAGTCTTTATAATTTTGAGTCATGTTATTTCTATACCAAAAGGTTTTTATCATGAAGAGATGTTGAATCTTACCAAATCCTTTCTCTCTTCTCTCTCATGGAGATGATCATATAGTTTTTATTCTTCATTGTGTTGATATGATTTATGACATTTATTGACTTTTGAATATTGAGCTACTCTTATATCTCAAGAATAAATCCCACTTGATCATAATGTATAACTTTTTTGTTATAGTGTTGGATTTGGTTTGTTACTATTTTGTTGAAATTTTTGCATCTATGTCCATCAAAGAAATTGGTGTGTAGTTTTCTTTTTTATAATAATGTATTTGGTTTTAGTAACTTTTAAAAGATTTATTTATTAATTTGAAAGTTAGAGTTACAGAGAGAGAGAGGGAAAAAGAGAGAGAGAGAAAGATATATTTTCCATCTGCTAGCCTATTCCCCAGACATCCACAACACCCAGGGCAGGGCCATGCAAAGCTTGGAATCTGGAGCTTCATTCAGGTTTCTCACTTGGGTAGCAGCAGTCCAAGTGTTTGGGCCATCTTCTACTGCTTTTCTCAGGCCATTAACAGGGAGCTAGATCAGAAGTGGAACAGGCACAAATGGGATGCTGGCATGGCAGATGGTGGATTTACTTGCTATGCCACAATATCATCCCTGGTTTTCATATTAAAGTGATGCTGATCTCATAAAGAGAGTTTGACAGATTTCCATCTTTTTTGATATTTTTGAATAGTGTAAAGAGCACTGGAGTTAGCTCTTTCTTAAATGTTTTATAAAATTCAGGTGTAAAGCCAACAAGTCCTGACTTTTCTTTGATTGGAGACTTTTAACTACTCCTTCAATCTCATTACTTGCTATTGGTTTGTTTAGATTTTTAAAAATCTTAGTAGGTTATATATATGCATCCAAGTTATATTTCTTTGAGATTTTCCAACTTGTTAGCATATAGTTGTTCATAGTACTTTCTTATGCTCCTTTTTATTTTTATGGTATTGGTGGTAATGTCTTCTTTTGTTAAAATCTCATTTGATTTACTTGAGTGTTTCCTCATTTTTTCTTTATTAGGCTGACTAATGATTTGTATATCTTGTTTATCTGTTAAAAAACAAGGTTTTTTTCATCAAGAGTCACTGTGTACTTATGTCCCATGTGGGATCTGTCCTTAATGGGTTGTCTAAGGTGAAGTAATGATATAGCTAGTACTGAAACAGTATTTTTACACTTTGTGTTTCTGTGTGGGTGTAAACTGATGAAATATTTACTTAGTATATACTGAATCGATCTTCTGTATATAAAGATAATTGAAAATGAAAAAAAAAAAACTTGGGGTTAAATTGGAAATCACATAGAAAATTAATCAATTTTTTAAAAAAATCATGTATGGTCTCTGTCCTTAATGTGCTGTACATTGTTATTTAATGCTATAACTAGTACTCCAACAGTATTTTTCACTTTGTGTTGCTATGTGAGGGCAAACTGTTGAAATCTTTACTTTACATATACTAAACTGATTTTCTGTATATAAAGAGAATTGAAAATGAATCTTGATGTGAATGGAAGGGGAGAGGGAGCGGGAAAGGGGAGGGTTGCGGGTGGGAGGGAAGTTATGGGGGGTGGGGGAGCCATTGTAATCCATAAGCTATACTTTGGAAATTTATATTCATTAAATAAAAGATAAAAAAATAAGGTTTTTTGTTTTGTACATTTTTTGTATTTTTTTTAGTTTTAATTTATTTCTACCCTGATTTTTATTATTTTTCACTTCCTGCTAAGTTGGGTTTGGTTTGTTCTTATTTTTCTAAGTACTTGAGTTGCATCATTAAATTGCTTATTTGAGATCTTCCTATTCTTTAATGTAAGCACTTATTGTTATAAATTTTTCTCTTAACACTGTTTTTGTTGTATCTCACATGCTTTCATATGTGGTATTTTCATTTTTATTTGTTTCAAGAAATTTTATTTTTTAAAAATTTCTTCAATGATCCATTGGTTATTCAGAAGCATTTATTTGGTTTCAGTGTATTTATAAAGTTTTGATTGCTCTTCTTTTTGTTGATTTATAGTTTTATTCCTTTGTGGTCTGAGAAGACACACGGTATAATTTCTATTTTTTAAAATTTACTGAGACTTGATTTTGTGGCCTAGTATATGGTTTATCTTAGGAAATATTCCATAGGCTGAGAAGAATGTGTGTATTCTGTAGCTGTTGGGTGAAATGTCGTATAAACATATTTTAGGCCATTTGCACTATAATATGGTTTAATGCTGATATATCTTTGGCGATTTTCTGTCTAGATAATTTGTCCACTGGTATCAGTAGGGTGTTGAAGTCTCTCACTCTTATTCTATTGGAATCCAACTCTCCTTTTAGGTCTAATAATTGCTTATATATATCTTGATGATATATATATCTTGATGATATATTGTGTTAGTCTTTTTCATTTGAGTCTCATTGGGGTCTTTTGAGCTTTCCACAGCTGGAGGTCCATATTTTTTTTTCAAGATTTGGAAAGTTTCTAAACTATTTTATTTCATAGGTTCTCAATACACTTTTCCTTCTGTTCTTCAGGTATCCCTATAATATGACTATTTGTTCACTTAATGGTATCCCATATGTTGTATAGGCTTTCTTCATTATTTTTAATTCTTTTCTTATTTTTGTCTAACAAGGATATTTAAAAAGTTTTGTCTTCCAGACCAGAAACTGTTTCCCCCACTTGGTATATTTTGCTGTTGAAGTTCTCAATTATATTTTTATTTCATTCATTAAAGTTTTCAGTTCTAAAATTTGTTTGGCTCTTTTAATGATTTTTATCTCTTTATAGAATTTTTCATTCATATGATCTATTGTTTTTCTCATTGTTTTATCTGGTAGAAATATTTTTTATTTATATAAGGCAATAAATTTCATGTACTTCATATATACAGACTTAGGAGCATAGTGATACTTCCTACCTTACCCTTCCTCTGGGGAATGCTACTATCACCTTCCCTTCTCCTTCCTTTTTTATTCTTCCTTTTAATTTTACAATAACATACTTTCAGTTTATTTTGTAATCATAAGATTAATGCTCCACTAAGTAAAGAATTCAACAAATAATAATAATAAGAAAAAATATTGTTCCTTAACAATAGAGGCAAGGACTATAAACAATAATCAATTGTCATAAAGTCAATTTCACTCATGTACATAACATTATTTTGTACTCTATTAGTTGCCACAGATCAGGGAAATTATACGATATTTGTCTTTTTGGGACTGGCATGATTTACTAAGTATAATGGTTTCCCATTGCATCCATTTTGCTGCAAAAGATAGGGTCTTCCCCCCTTTTTACTGTTGAATAGGATTCCATGGTATATTCCATAATTTCTTTATCCAATAATCAGTTGATGGACATCTGGGTTGATTCCAGATTTAGCTATTGTACAATAAACTTGGGTATACAGTTAACTTTCATCAGCTGATTTCATTTCCCTTGGAAAAATTCTCAGAGTGAGATTTCTGGGTCTTATGGCAGATCTATTTTCAGCTTTCTGAGGTATCTCCATACTGTCTTCCAAGGTAGCTGCACAAGTTTACATTTCCACCAACAGTGGATTAGGGTATCTTTTTCCCCACATCATTGACAGCATTTCTGTATAAGAGCCATTCTAACTGGGGTGAAGTGAAACCTCATTGGTTTTGATTTGCATTTCCCTGATGGGTAGTGATCCTGAGCACTTGTTCATGTGTCTGTTGGCCATGTGAATTTCTTCATTTGCAAAATGTTTGCTCAAGTCCTTTGCCCATTTCTTAACTGCATTGTCTGCTTTGTTGCTGTTGAGTTTCTTGACATCTTTATAGATTCTAGATATTAATCCTTTATCAGTTTCACACTTTGCAAACATTTTCTCCCATTCTGTCAGTTGCCTCTTTACTTTGTTGAGTATTTCCTTTGAGGTATAGAAGCATTTTAACTGATGTAATCCCATTTGCTTATTTTGGCTTTGATTGCGTATGCTTCTGGGGTCTTTTCCAAGAAGTCTTTGCCTTTGCCAATGTCTTGCAGAGTTTCCCTAATGTTCTCCACTAGTAATTAAATGGTATAAGGTTGTAGATTTAGATCCTTGACCCATTTTGAATTGATTTTTGTATAAAGTGTATGATAGGATTCTTTTTTTTTTAATGCATCATCATTTATGTTTAAACATAAATACAGATCATTAAAAGTGTATGAACATAGAACACAAAATGTTTTTACTTAAGTAGTTATATGAATGAGGCTGTTTTTAAGTTTCTTCACTGACAACCACATTTTAACCACTGAACAAATTGTACTTAAATTAAAAGTAGTAAAAATGTAAAAATTCAAATTTAAACATAAAAATATGGAACATCACAAAAAGAACAGGAAGTATATTCATTACTAAACAGATTAACAAATTTGCAGACACTCAGATACTGTCTGAGGCATATCAAAACACCTACATCAAAGGTTGCATTCATTTGAGAGGTATCAATACATATTCAATACTGAGACTATTTGTAGCACTTAACAGTATATGCAAAGTGGCATTAGACTACTGTGGTTCACATTTGAAAAACACAGACTTAAGTTTTATGCTACAACTTGCCAATTTAAAATTATAGCTAATGCAGTGACACTCAATTCATATTTTTTTCTTCTGAAACGCAATAAGCAAGTTATCATTTAAGCACATGGAATAATGCCATGTGTTCTTCTTTATAATAGCTAATTTTAAAATCCAAATACTTTGTATCATGCAAACTTTACATAGCTGTACAAATGTTCTCAAATACAGTACAGTCATAAAGTTTCTTCTTTGTAGATTCCATTACTTTATAGTTATTTTAGTACAGATAAATGCAGGACACTACTCCAGATTATTGGGCAACAAAAATGTCAGTGTGCCACTACCTGTATTTAAGTGAAGCACACCATAACCGCAACCATGGTAAGTAAATGCCCTCACATACCCTCCACTATGTCCGGGGTTATTTTCCATGTCACAAGAGCTAGTTTGATGAATATTGTTGGGTATCAACTTATCACTGAAAGTTTATTTATTAAAAATTTAGAAATTTAACTGATGGAACATCTATAGTTTTAATAAGCTAGTTTTTTTCTTACTCTTCACTAACTAGTTCAAATACAATGTGTAATGTTTTAAATTTTTATAAACACCTCATTAAAATTATTAAGGGTATCTAAAATTCCATTAGTCAGTAAAATATTAACCAAAACATGATACTAATGATATTTTTGAGACTATTTATCTTTCCTAACTAGAAAAGCTTTGGGATTCATAATAAACACAGATATAATGATACTTTAACCCTGCTGTTTTACAACATCAATAATAAGAGTACATGCATGAAGCACAGAAAAGAAGAGCAGGGGAGAGGATGTGGGGAGAAAGGGACACTAACCCACTGTTGTTGGGAATGCAAACTGGTTAAGCCACTATGGAAGTCAGTCTGGAGATTCCTCAGAATCCTGAATATAACCCTACCATACAACCCAGCCATCCCACTCCTTGGAATTTACCCAAAGGAAATTAAATTGGCAAACAAAAAAGCTGTCTGCACCTTAATGTTTATTGCAGCTCAATTCACAATAGCTAAGACCTGGAACCAACCCAAATGCCCATCAATAGTAGACTGGATAAAGAAATTATGGGACATGTACTCTATAGAATACTATACAGCAGTCAAAAACAATGAAATCCGGTCATTTGCAACAAGATGGAGCAATCTGGAAAACATCATGCTGAGTGAATTAAGCCAGTCCCAAAGGGACAAATATCATTTGTTTTCCCTGATCATCAAAAGGGAAACCTGTTGAAGTGAAATGGACACTATGAGAAACAGTGACTTGATCAGTTCAGGTCCTGACTCTTGATGTACAATGTAATACTTTATCCATTTTAGTTTTTTTTTTTTTTGGTTCTAGTACTAGTGGTTGAACTCTGTAATTAACACACACTTATTCTTAGGTGTTTAAATTTTAACTGAAAAGTGATCCCTGTTAAATATGAGTGGGAAAAAGAGAGGGAGGAGATGTACAATTTGGGACATGCTCAATCGGACTTGCCCCAAATGGTGGAGTTAGAAATGTGTCGGGGGATTCCAATACAATCCCATCAAGGTGGCATGTACCAATGCCATCTCACTAGTCCAAGTGATCATCTTCAGTTCACAATTGATCACACTGATAGGTCTAAGAGTCAAAGGGATCACACAAACAAGACTAGTGTCTGCTAATACTAACTGATAGAATCAAAAAGGGAGAGAAGGATCCAACATGGGAAGCGGGAGACACAGCAGACTCAGAGAATGGCAGATGTCCTAAATAGCACTCTGGCCTCAGAATCAGCCCTTAAGGCATTTGGATCTGGCTGAAGAGCCCATGAGAGTATTTTAGGCATGGGAAGCCAAGACACTCTGGAAAAAAAAAAAAAGACCTAAATGAAAGATCTCTGTGAATGAGATCCCAGTGGAAAGAATGGGGCCATCAAAGAAGGAGGTACCTTTCTCTGAAGGGAGGAGAGAACTTCCATTTGACTATGACCCTGTCGGAATAAGATCGAAGTCAGCGAACCCTAAAGGCATCCATAGCCTTGGCAACTCATGACTAGAGCCTAGGGAGATTACTGACACCATAAACAAGAGTGTCAAATTGTTAAATCAAAAACAGGAGTCACTGTGTACTTATGTCTCATGTTTTCATAGTCTCCACAAACAGTTCTCCCACAACCAGTAGCACCCAGCTCCCTATCAGTTCTCCCAGCCAGACTTAGGCATCTCCACTTGGCTGGTTGCTAGGCACGCAAACATAAGCTGGCATAACTGTTACATATGTCCAAAATGGTGCCTGCCTTCTCTCGGCTAGTTACAGGACACCAGTGCAAGGTGGTTGGAAAGAGAAAGACATGCACCCATTTTTTTCCCTCTAGTTTGGCGGGTACACTGTTCCCTACAGGGCTCCAAGCTGTACTCATGCCAGGCTCTTCCTGTAGCTTTTTCACCAGTGGCTTGAGCTGCTGCAGTCTAGTCTCACCACACTCTCCAAAGTTGGTGTTAAGGCTCTCGGCTGCTGGGGTCCTGAGTTGTGCACATCCACACCCTTCATGTAGATCCACAGCGTCCCTCTACTTCTCGTGGAGATTCCTCTGCCTTTTTCTTCCTCTTTCCTGAGATTGGATTCTCTCCACTTTTTTTTTTTAACTATCTTCGCCTAGAATAGAGCAGTCAGCTTGCTCCCTATTCCACCATCTTGGTGTCACCTTTCAATCAGGCAAGGATTTTGTTTCAAACTTCTGCAGGTCTAATTTTTCCAGCAACATTTGTTGAAGAGACTGTCCTTTCTCCAGGGATTGATTTTAACTCCTTTGTGAAAGATTTGTTGGTTTTGGATGTATAGATTGATTTCTGGGGTTTCTATTCTGTTCCATTGGTCCACATGTCTATTTTTTTGCCAGTATCAGGCTGTTTTGATTATTATTTTTTTAATTTATTTGCATGCATTTCATAAATACAACTTTAGGAACACAGTAAATCTTCCAACTGTACCCACCCTCCCACCTACACTCCCACCCTTCTTCCTCTTCCTTCTCCTATTCCCAGTCTTGTTTTTCACTAAGATCTACTTTCATTTAATTATATACACAGAAGATTAACTCTATTCTAGGTAAAGAGTTCAGCACTTTGTATAAGGATGAAAAAGAAAAAGAGAAAGAAAAACAAACAAAAAATCCTAAAAACAAAAAACATAAAAAAAAGAACAAAACTTGCTCAACAGTCCAGACAAGGGTTGTTCAAGGTCATTGCTTCTTGATGGTGATTTTGCTATATATTTTTTTTTTTTTGGAAACTTGATTATCCTTAGGGAGGAATCCAAGAATGATACATCTTTTGTGAGCACTTGGACAAATATAATTTATGTGACATAAGAATATCCTCTACTTAATACACTAAAATGAAGTAATTCTTTGAGAACAAGTTTTACTATTAAGTCTCATACTACAACTCTTTGGGGTCAGAGGTCCTGCATGGGAATTAGTGCACAGTGATTTTTGTTGTTAATTTAGCAATTAAAACTCTTATGTATGACAACAGTGATCACCTGAAGATCTTGACAAGAGTTTCCTAGGCTATGGAAGCCTTTTGGATTCACAAACTTCTTAAGTATTTCAACAAGGCCATAGACAAAGTGGAAGCTCACCTCCCTTCAGAGGAAAGCACTTCCTTCTTTGATAGTCACTTCATTCCACTGGGGTCTTAACCCAACAGATCCTTCATGAAGAATATTTTTTGCCATAGTGTCTTGGCTTTCCATGCCTGAAATTCTCCCCTGGGCTATTCAGCCCAACTAGAATGCCTTACAGGTTGATTCTGAGGTCAGAGTGCTATTTAAAGTGATTGTCATTCTATGAGTCAGCTCTATGGACTGCTTCTGACATTGGAAAATTCACTCCTTTTAAATTATATCTGTTATTATCACCAAACACTTAGTCCTCTCTATATGAACATTTAAACATTTAATCCTATCCATATGATCTCTATAACACTTAGAATGCTATTTTTACCACACACCTTAAGGGAATTTGGGGTGTCATGGCAAGTTTTTAAGCTGTAACCTTAGAAGTAAGTTCTTAGGAATGTATGCAGAACTATACTGCTTTACAATTATAAACTTCATACATTTCACAATTACAACTTTAGGGTCAGGGGCTGTTTTGATTATAACTGCCCTGTAGTATGCCTTGAAATATGATATTGTGATGCCTCCAGTTTTATTTTTATTTTTCAATATTGCTTTAGCTACTCAGGTCTCTTGTGTTTCTATATTAATTTTAGTATCATTTTTTTCTATGTCTGTGAAGAATTTCAACATTATTTTGATTGGGATTGCACTGAATCTGAAAATTGCTTTCATTAGTATAGATGTTTTGATGATAGTAATTCTTCCAATCCACTAACATGGAAGATTCTTCTATTTTTTGTCTTTTTCTATTTCTTTCTTTAATGTTTTATAATTTTCATCATAGATATCTTTCACTTCCTTGCTTAAATTTATTCCAAGTTATTTCAATTCTTTGTAGCTATTGTAAATGTACTGATCTTACAAGTTCTGTCTCAGACATGGCATTGTCTATGTATAAAAAAGTTATCAAATTTTACGTGTTGATTTTATATTCCCCAACTTTACCAAACTCTCTTATGAGTTCCAATAATCTCTTAGTGGAGTCTTTTGGTTGTTCTATATATGGAATTTGTCAGGTGCAAACAGGGATAATTTGACTTCCTTGTTTTCAATTTGTATTTCTTTGCTTTCTTTTTCTTGCCTAATGCCTCTAACACTTCCAGAACTATAATGAATAGCAATGGTGAAAGTGGGCATCCTTGTCTTGTTCTGGATCTTAGTGGAAATGCTTCCAACTTTTCCCCATTCAATATTTTGTTGAGGTATGTTCCTTTTATACCCAATTTGCTTAAAGCATTTTTTTTTATCAAGAAAGGATGCTTATTCTCTTGCATCTCATTGAGATTTTTAGGATCAATATTTTGAATTTTTTTTTGGGCATTTCATTGATTTCCTTTAGGTTAGGATGTATTTCTAGAGAAATATACTCTTTTAGGAATGTCATGCTTCCTTGCTACTTCATCGTTCCTTTGTTCCTATATTAGAATATGTGCATCTGATATACACTGGAATAATAATATTTAGATGGAATGTAGGATATCACTTGGGTTGTGGAGTTGGTTTTGTTTCTAAATGAGCCCAGAAGTACAACATCTGAGTGATTTTAGCTTTAATCAATGGCAGCAGTGTTTATGAGTGTCATAGTTGTCTACTCTGGAGCATTTCATTGAGGTACAAGTATGATCTTGAAGTTGATGTGGCCTGCCTAGGATATGTATCTGCAATCTCCAGAGAGTTGTGTCTCAATAACTTTAAAGTTTCTGAAGGGTGTAGTTCCTTCTTGGTGCATAGGGAAGCAGATGGGGCTGTTTCCTTGTTTTGTCAGGCAAGCTTAAGTGATGTTGAGCCTTGGGGCACCAGCAGTTCTGGGCTGTGTGATGTGGATGGAACTGTTTCCAGGTTCTGCCTGGACAGTATGACTGGTGCTGGGGCTTACAGCACCAAAATCCCTAGTCCCAACACAGGGAATATTAAGAGGACCTTGCCTAAGCAATATAGTAATAATAGTAATATAGTAATAATAGTCTCAGCCCTGGAACTGAAGGATGCAGTGGGGTCATTACCCAGGTCCCATGGAGCCATTTGTGTTGGGGTTTGTGGACTGGCAGCCATCAGCCTGAAGCAGAGAAATGCAGGTAGGACTTTCCAGATACTGCAGGTGAATGTGAGTTCCCCCCCAGGAATTGTAGCACCGACAGCAACAGTCCCACCTCTGCAGGGCATAGATAGAATAGCCCCCAGTCCCCACAAGGCATGCAAAGGTGGCGCTGGGGCTTGTCCTCTTGGCATCCAGGACTATGTGCTAGTAGATGCAGAGGAGCCTTCCTCAGTTCCTCTTGGATTTTTTATGATATGCTGTGGTGTTGAGCAACAATAGGCCAAGGGCAACATCCCTGGATCATGCAAAGCAAGTGAACGTGGCTCCAGGGCTTGTACTGTGAATTTCCACAGCTTCAGGAGACCCACTCTCTACCTTGGAAGGTGCCCTGCCTCTGACTCTGGTGGCTTCTAGTAGCACTGGGGATGTTTGCTATTCCTTAAGTCAGAATAGAGATCAGCAGTGTATCTACCACAGCAGCTTGGAGTCTGATGCTTTGGGAGCAGAAGGGTGCAATATAGGTTCCTTTTTGGGGACAAAGTAGTTGCCTGGGCCACAATCAGCTCTCTAGGCTAGATTAAAAGTCAGTGAAGATTGTGACATTATCCCATAGTTAAGGTTGCTCTTCTGTGGTTGGAGTAGGGGTGACATGGTGCTTTCTTATTACCTTTTCCTGGCAAGATGTTTACCCCACGCTGAGAAGCCAGTGAGGAAGTGGCTATGACTCACTTTGTTCCTCTCTCTCTCTCTACTGGCTTTTGGAGTCTCTGCTGTTTGCCATTCTGTCACATATTTCCTGAAAATTTCCAAGCAGTCCTCTGGAAATGCGATCAATCCTTGATTATTTTGGTATTTTTCTGTGGCTGAGGTTACTGAGGCTTCTCACTGTTCAGTCATCTTGTTCTTCCCTCTTTCACATCCTTCTTTGAATCTACCTGTCATTCCCCTACCACAAATGCCCTTTTTGACTTCTTAACTTTCTGACCAATGCCCACAACTTTTTCAAGTTCAAACACAAGAGTCATTTCTTTTTTTCAAAACTTTCTTTGAAGCCTAGATTCCTATATACATACACACACACACACACATATATATGCATAGATAATATATATAGTCTAAAGATTTTTAAAAGTTAATAAACTGGGCTTTCTTGAAAACTTTACAGAGGAGTGAGGTCTGCATAATCAGGGAACAGGTATTTGGGAATTTATTGGTTTACATAGTTTTGTCTTAATTTGATAAATCTTAAATATTATTTATTATTCAATTTTGTATTTCCAGTATATACTAATAGGAATATACTATACTATATATATATACTAATATATATACTAATATATACTAATAGTGCAGTATATACTAATAGGAAATGTTTAAATAATATTTAAGAATGAAGCAGTGTGAGGTCGGTGCTGTGGTGCGGTGGGCTAAGCCTCTACCTGAGGTACCGAAATCCCATATGGGTGCTGGTTCATGTCCTGGCTGCTTCTCTGCTATGGCCTGGGAAAGCAGTAGAAGTGGGCCCCTGCACCCACGTGGGAGACCCGGAACAAGCTCCTGGTATGGTCACTAGTTTGAGTCCTGGCTGCTTCACTTCCAATTCAGCTCTCTATTATGGCTTGGGAAAGCAGTAGAATATGGCCCAAGTCATTGGGCTCCTGCACCCATGTGGGAGACCAGAAAAAGCTCATGGCTCTTGGCTTTGGGTTGGCCCAGCTCTGGCCATTGCAGTCATTTGGGGGAGTGAACCAGCAGATAGAAGACCTCTCTTTCTCCCTCTGCCTCTCTGTAACTCTGCCTTTCAAATAAATAAATAAGTCTTAACAAAAAAAATACCTGTGAGACTCACGACAATGCCAGAGCACCTGTAAGAGGACACCAGCAATGGCCAAAGAGTGGTGAGTAATGTGTGTGCGTGTGTGCGTGTGTGTGTGTGTGTCTGTACATGTGAACTGATATAACCTTTTTCCACAAATTTGCCATTTACCAATCACTGGAAAGAAGATTTTATGTAAAGTTATTAGTGAGCTTGTCTTTCAGGGGAACAGGGGAAGAAGCAGAGGCAGAAACTAAGATAATCTCAGTAGGAAGAAATTTACTCTCTTCCTGAGACACCATCTGTAAAAGCATTCCCTGTGACATCTGAAATGGATTAAGAATGATAAGTATAGCTACTATAAATAGATAGCATTCAATGAGTATATATTATGTGCCAGGCAATGTTCTAAGTTCTTTGCATGCATTAACTCATTTAATCACTGCAGCAACCTGGTGAGACAGATTCAGCTACTATTCCTTTTTCCAGATGAGGAAACAGAACCTGCCAGGTGAAATGGTTTGCCCGGGGTCATCCAGGCAGAAGTAGACATAGATCTCAACTCCAGCCTAGTTGTTTTTAAAGCTCACCAAAAACTCTCAGATCCCTCTCTAGCTGCATACTTCTATAATGAGTACAGTTATATATGACTTGGATTTCATTTTGAAAATAAGGAGACTTTAAGATGTTTCTTTCTAGCCAGGATTTTATAGCTGTTAAGAAACTCAGTTTTTCTACTGAGAAGCTATAAAATCATAAGCAAGTTCCTAATCTCTTGGAATTTCAATTTTTGCCTCTCTAGAATGGAGGTAAAATCTCTTCTCTGTGTTTTTGGAAGGATTAAATAGATAGTATGTCTAAAACAGCTAGCACAGGGCCTAGATTATGAAGTGCCCTTAATAAACATTAATTTACTACGGGGCCTTGTAAGCTAAAATGGCATTTTCAAATTAAAGTCATATCAAATATTAGAGATAGGATGAGAGCAAATAGATCATTGCTCGGGTGGATAAAGGTGCCTGTATTTGCACAATTCTTTAGAGAACCATGAGGATTATCTTTGCTGCAACCCTCACTTTAATTAAAAGCATAGAGATCAGACTTTTCCACATGGGAAGAAGTTTACATTTGATTTATGCCACAGATGCACATTTTCAGCATCCAAATATTCCATTCCCTGGCTAAAGATATAACGAGCTACTTCAGCAACCTGATATTGCAGAATAAATGAAAAATGCCTAATCATTTAAAAAGATATACCAAACAATGGAAAGGACAAAGCATGCACATGTACCAGTGAGGAAAGTGAACCAGCAGGAAGTCGACTCTAAGGCTTACAACTGGCTTTGATTAGAGAGGCAGGATACCAAACTAGAACAGGTCATCTCTCTTTGTTTTACATAAAGGGTATTTGTGTGTGTGCATGTGTGTGTGTATGTGTGTGATTTTAGTTTTGGTGAAAGTATTATTCATGGCAAAGTTACAGAAAATTGTGCGAAATACAAACATTTTGTAAAAGCAATGTCAAGCTCACTTATATTTGACCGTATATTTGTATGCATTTGTGAATATATGAAAGGTTCATGCCAGGCTGTCACATTGGGTACCTTAAGACAGGTAGGTAATTCTGGAGACAGTATGAAGGGGATTTTTGTTTTTTTTATTATCTTTGTATTGCTTTGCCAGTTGTAATGAGCGTGTATAACTTTAAAACAAAACATTTAAAGATAAAAAGGTACATTTCTTAATATTCATGCACTCACCCACTAATTATCCAATATTTTTTGAATGTTTACTGATAATCATTTAAATACATTGAATTGGTCTTCTCTGAACTGTCAAAACTGACTTTTTAATAGGAGTGCTGACTAAATTTGGCTTTATTGTGGGATTAGTAATATGGTTCTCACTCTTAGAATCCTGTTCCATTATCATTTAGAATTATGGGATGTATTAGATTCAATCATTTGGAGAAACTTCTTTCATTTCTACCTATAGTTACTATATTGCCAGATTGCACTGTAGTTATTGGTGGCCAGAACATGAATTTTCTGTTGTCCTTTCACTAACCAAATAGGTAAGATTAATATGCTACTTCCTGCCTTTTGACTGTCGGCATTATCTTCTTCCCCCAAATAACATCATCCTATAGAATGGTTGGAAGGCTCCAATGAGATCAGATAGGTAAACTTAATAATTTGAAGGTGATGGACAAGTGTTTACTACTCTTTCTCCCCACACACAAAAAAATGCTGTTTGCTTCAGAACACAGGACAGTTACTCATGCTTACCACTATTTTCAGGTTTCCTCTTGAGGCAAGACTTTGTTTCTCAGACATTGAAATCTTACCCATTCTTCAAGATACAATTCAACTGGCACTCAGAAGCTTTATTCTCAAAATAAATTAAAAATGTGATTTTATGTTGGCAATGGAAGTAAACTCAATTAACCAACAAACAATTCTGACCTGGTGTAGTCATCTTCAACAAGCATGTGCTTTGGAATTGGCGAGTACCTTCCTGGAGAGATGGGTGGCAGGGAGGTTTTGTATTCTAAAGTGCCGTTGTTGCCAGAGAGTAGATGGTTTTCCATTGGTGGAGAATAAGCTAAGGGGTGGGAAAAAAATAAAAGGACCTGTTATGTGGGTGATTCAATGTGTCATGCTGTACTTCAAAGGGTGTGTTAAAAATAGAAGGGCTTGCTACATGCCTAATATTATCTTGTCCTTCAAAAGGGAGGAGTTGCTGTTTGATTTAATATATGCAGGTACATGGTGATGACCTTTAGGATAAGAAAGATGTATAAGAGCTATATCTGTAACCCAAGTTAGTACAAATAGGTGAAGAGAAGAATTGGAGGAGAGACCCAGCACACATTTTCAGAATGATGACACATTTTCTATTAAATAGGAATGTGAGCTTTATAATTGCAGAGCTCACATAATTAGTATCCAGTCATAAAGAGCACAGCACTCCCAAGGAACAAGGATTTTAAAAAAAAATGTTTATTTATTTTTATATATTTGAAGGGCAGAACATCAGAAAGAGAGATAGACAGAGATGGAGATGAAAAGGAAGAGAGATCTATCCACTGACTCATTCTCCCAAAAGCCTGCAACAGCTGGGGCTCGGCCAGGCTGAAGCCAGTAGCCAAGAACTCTATCCAGGTCTCCCATTTGGGTGGCAGAGACACAAGCACTTAACTCATGATCTCCTGACTCCCAGGATGCATTAGCAGGAAGCTGGATTAGATGTGAAGTCACCATGACTTGAATTGGCACTCTGATATGGCATGTGGGCATCTCCAGTTGTGGATTAACCCACTGTTTCACATGCCTACCCCAGAACAATTTCTTGTGTAAGAATTTTTCCCAAAATATGTACTCCCTTCCCAGAAAGGTCAAAGGGCTTTCCCAAAAGGTCTTCCTTTTCCATTGTTCTCTCCAAATTCATCTTCCTTTTGATTGATTGAAATACCCTAACCCCCATTTGGTACCTGTTCCCTCCCTACTTCCTCAAATCTACTTTATACAATAGATAAAGAAAATGCTCCTGAAACACAACTGTGATCCATTGTTCTCTTGCTGAAAGAATCTCTATTTCTACCATTGTATTGCATATATAGCATAAACTTTTCAATCTTATAAAATTGATCCATATCAAACCCATTAAACCTATCTTGTCTTCAAACAAAGCCTGTGCTTCATGATTTGGTCCAGTGTACCAACTGCCTATAATTTATTTCATCCACTCCAACTCAGACATTGAAATCTCACCTATTATTCATGACACAACTCAAATAACACTTTCTGTATAAAAATTTTTTCTGATCTTCCAAAGACAGATGATATATCTCCCTCCTTGGAGTACCCAAAGCATATTTATTTTTACCTCTCTTATGGCAATACATCCCTCTTTTTCTGCCAAAGATTGCTGCTATTTATATTTCTCAATTAGCCTACCTTGAACCAAGCTCTTGATACAACCAAATTCCTTGAATGCCAATACGGTATCCCTTCTGTAGCCTACATTTTACCTTACAAGGTGACTTGCACATATTGAAGCTATTCAATGGATACTTTTCAAAGTTTTCAGGTAGTTTTTTTCTCCTTTTTTTCTCTTTGACATTGACCTTATATGCCTTTCATGAAGTGCCTCATAGGCTCTCAAGACTGATTTTTCTAAATTCATCTAGCTTGAAAGACTAAAAGGTAAAACTGTTTCATATACTGAGGTAAAGCTAATCTTAGGTTACTGTCTTCTTGAAAAAAACACATTTTGGGGGGAAATGCTGCATTTTAGAATCATCATTTAGAAAAGCAACAGCAAATATAAAAGGCAGATAGAAAAATTATTCAATCCATAAATTTCTTTCAAGAGAAACATCTAAATTTAAGATAGGTTAAATGGGGGCCAGTGCTGTGACATAGTGGGTAAAGCCACCACCTGCAGTGCTAGCATTCCATATGGGCACCGATTCAAGTCCTGGATGCTCCACTTCTGATCCAGCTCTCTGCTATGGCCTGGGAAAGCAGTGGAAGATGGCCCATGTCCTTGGGACCCTGTACCCAAATGAGAAACCTGGACGGAGCTCCTGGCTCCTGGCTTTGAATTGGAGCAGCTTCGACTGTTGCGGCCAATTGGAGAATGAAGCAGCAGATGGAAGACCTACCTCTCCCTCTCTCTCTCTCTATGCCTCTCCTTCTCTCTCTGTGTAATTCTAACTTTCAAATAAATAAATAAATCTTTTAAATAAAAGATAGGCTAAATGACTTGCTTAAGACAATTGTCCTTATAATGGCAGGTGTTGAAGACATTCTGAGTTCTTAGTGTCACAATTGGACCCTAAATATTTCATATATTGGGGCTGTCATTGTGACACAATGTGTTAAGCTGCTGCCTGAGATACCAGCATGTATATGAGCTCCAGTTTGAGTTTCATTTGCTTCACTTCCAATCCAACTCCATGTTAATGCTCTTGGGAAAGCAATAGATGATGACCCAAGTGTTTGAGTCCTGGTTACCATGTGGGAAACTCTGATGGAATTCCTGGCTCCTGGTTTTGGCCAGGCCCAGCACTTCTCTCTCTCTCTCTCTCTCTCTCTCTCTCTCTCTCTCTTGCTATCTTTATCTCTATCTCTAATCTCTCTATCTCTGTCTCACCTTCTCTTTTTGTGATTCTGCCTTTCAAATAAAAAATAAATTTTTTAAAAATTTTCACAATGAACACACTTATTGATGTCAACAAAACTGTCCTTTAAATTCATAAGTGGGGTGGGCATTTGGTACAGTGGTTAAGAAAACTCTTGGGATGTCTTCCTCTCAGAGTGCCTAGTTTGATGGCCATATTTGCTTCTGATTCCATCTTCTTGATAATGCACACCCTGGGAGAATGCAGGTGATGGCTCAAGTAGTTGGGTCCCTGACACCCATATGGGAGATGTGGATTGAGCTCTGGATTCCAGGCTTTGGCCTAGCCCAGCCCTGACTGTTGCGGGCATTTGGGAAGTGAACTAGTAGACAGAAGTTATTCGTTTTTCTCTCTCCTCTATTTCTCTCTCTCTGTCTCTCTGTCTTCTCCTCCTTTCTTTCTCTATTTTTCACAAATAAATAAACTTACACCCAAAAAATTATTTCTAAATCTAGTCCTTAAAGGCAGAACCTTAGGTTCTTGTTGATCTATTAAGAAGATGAGAAAACACGGGGCTTTTGTGAGCCATGAACTTCTTGAGGACTCCCATACAGAATCGCATCATTAGCTGTTGCCCTAGAAGCCCCTACTCTGAACAGAACTCTGTTGCAATAGAGATATTATTTTTCCTAGCTTCCCCACAATACAGCCAATTCAAGGCAAGGTAAGGCCTATAATGATGATGATGATGACGATGATGACAATGGTGACTGAGGATAATTTCTCCACTGAAACCCTAGGTCTCTCAGGAAGAAACATAGAGGTATCTCTGGTCTATTCTGTCCTAGTCATGTAATGTTTTGTAATCACACTGTCCACAGCATATACAACTAATCCTTCCCATAATGGTGGGTCTACCAACTCATCAAGGTATCACCACTCTCAAACTCCAGGTAAATTTTATAAATAAAACAGGGGTGAAAAGCCAAATACTCCTTCTACATGTTTCTGGAAGTGAGAGTGAAGGAACAAGCAGATGACTTAAAAAACAGATTTGTAAATTCTTATTTTGTAACATTGAATGCTACTCAAAAACAACACTGAGCATGGTACTTACAGTGAGTAATATCAGGTGGACCATAAGGATCAGTCATGTAAATTGTGGTGGGTTTGCCAACTTTTAGATAAACTACATCTGATGTATTCTTCAATATTGCTACTGCCTCTTCATGTGTTACTTCTTCTAAACTGTAGTTGTTTACCTGAAAGGGAAAACAATTTAATATTAGAGTTAAGCCTCGGCAGCAGAAGAGAAATATTAAGTCAGATGGTACCTGGAATTATGATCTTATTTAAAGAATAAATTGTAATGATTAGTTTCGTATTTATATCATACTTTGACAGAAAAGGTGGATTAAGCATTAGCCAAAGCAGTTAAGGTATAGTCCCTGCTGCCATAAAACAATATTGCTTTTATCTTTTTCTACAAAGTTGTCATATATTATAGAAGAAATAAAAATAATGCTTGTGGGAAAAAGAAATGAAGGTCAGATGCTTTTTTAATTATATCTTTTGTAATTACAAAGTAATAAATAATCATTAAAGAAGGCAAAATAATTAAAAATAATTTCCCTATTTGGATATATTTTTTTAAAGATTTATTTTATTCATTTGCAAGGTAGTTACAGAGAGAGGAAGGGAGAGATGGAGAGAGATCTGCCATCTGCCTATTCACTTTCCAAATGGATGCAATGGCCAGGGCTGGGACAGGCCAAAGCCAGGATCCGGGAGCTTCATCTGAGTCTCCCACATGGTGCAGGGGTCCAAGGACTTGGACCATTTTCCCAGGCACATTAGCAGGGAGCTGGATCACAAGTAGAGCAGCCTGGATTTGAACCAGTGCCCATATGGGATCCCAGCATCGAAGTTGGTGGCTTAACCTGTTAAGCCACAAGGACAGCCCCTTGGATATATTTCTTTGAGCAATCGCAGCCAGATTATACACATTCTTTTTGAGCCTATTTTTAAAATCCTGAGTGACTATTTGCCCATAACAATATTTTTCAACATTATGACTTGTTCTTCTGAGAGCATTGTAGTGCATAGCTATAACAACAATTAATAACTAGTTTCTTATTACTGTATGTTTAATTTGCGTTCTTTGCTACTATAAGTATTGTTGCCAAAGTATTTTTCTATATTTGTACACAGCTTTAATAATTTCTTGGGGATAAATCATACAAATGGAAATGCTGGACCAATCTAAAATTTTTGATGCCTCTTCTAAAATGATTTCTTGAAATATGAAACAGTTTATCAGCTTTCTAACACTATATGAGAGTCCCCATTTTCCTATAGCTTCACCAAACCTGAATTTTCTCATTTCAAAAATCCTTCTCTTGAAAATGTCATTGAACATTTGTTCATTTTCCAAGGAAAGAGTGTTAATGTTGGAACACAGGGCTTTGCAGGCAAGCAGGATCAACTATTGCCATCATTTTAACAATAATGCCCCTTTCTTTAATGTACAGGAAAACCTGAGTTGCAAATGCCATTCCAACTTCATGTGAATGGCATTCCAGTGGAATTCTGCAACCCTTCTTTGAAATAGTTTTAAAATAATATTTCCAGAAAAATCTAGTCTTTGAAGAAATATTTGAAGAGAATAAATATTCAGAAATATTTTATTATTTTATTTTTCACTTTACTTGAAAGGCAGACAGAGAAAGAAAGCCAGATGGAGAGAAATCTTTCATCAGCCAGCCTACTCCCCAAATGCTTACAACAGCTTGGACAGGGCCAGGCTGAAGTCAGGAACCTGGAATTCAATCCCGCGTGGGCAGCAGGGTTACAAGTACTTGAGCCATCATCTGCCCCCCCCCCCCCCCCCCAGGGAACACATTAGCATGAAGTTGGGTCAGATGCAGAGGAACAGCACTTGAACCCAGGCACTCTGCTAGGGGATGTGACCTTCCCAAGTGGTGACTTAACCACTGCACCAAATACTTGCCCCCGGGAAGTATTTTAAATATCTATGTAGGTTACATTTAATGTATTATATTTTTGTAAGGAGTGATTCTTGAGTTACTTTCTGCTGAAATGATATATAATTAAAATAAACGTGCCAGGAATATTGGATTGAATCCCTTCAGTGCAGTAGTTTCCCCTTAGCAGTTTGGGATGCATTCTAAAACCTTCAATGGATGCCTGAAATGGCAGACATTATCATATGTTTACTAAACCTATTAAGTGCCAGACACTGTTTTAGTTATGAGATATGATGGAAAAAAATAAGAATGATAATCATAACCAAAGCAAACATTTATAAAGCCTGTACTAATTGCTAGGCACTACTCTGAACTATTTTATATAAAAGAGTACTTCAAAAATTTTGTGAAAAATGGAATTAAAAGGCAATGCATATGTCCCATGGCCTTTTTGAAGTACCTTTGTATATTAACAAAGTAAAATCTCATAACAACCTATGAGATGAGATAGGCACGTTTCTGAGAGACTAAGAAACTTAACCAACATCATTGATCAAATATAAGGCAGAATTCAAAACCAGGCAATTTGGACCATACTCAACCTATTGGCCATACTGCTTCTTCCAAACAGACAAGGCCTCTGTTCTCACAAAATCCACATTAAAATAGAACTCAGTTGTTTGTAGAATGAATAGATAAAAGAATAAACCCTTGCATGGAGGGATAATGTGGAGGGCTACAGGAATGGGGACATAGTTCTTAATAATAGAGAAATAATACAAACAATAGGGCTAACATCTGTTTAATACTTATCTGTTCTGAGGAAACTATGGCATCTCTTTTAACACAAATCATATAATTAATCCTCACTATAACTCAATGAGGTAGACACTAATAATTAGGCCTATTTCAAATATGAGAAAACCTGGTGTTTAAAGAACTTAACTTGGAACAGAGATCACACAGCCTCCAACAGGGCAAAGGCATCGTTAATCTTAGGATCTTGAAAGATGAAAATGAGAATGTCTTTGAGTACTAGTTCATTGAGTCCAGGGCCATTCATCATCTATTCCTCATCCCATTTAGAGAGGAGGGTCTTATTCCAAGTTAACACATAAAAGTCACAAGAAATCTAAAGTATTATTAAAGTCTGAATAATTATAGCTCTTGCTTAATCTTGTAGTTGTAGTATATTGCATCACCTTAATCCACTGATGTATTCAAATTACAAATAAATAAAATGGAAAGTAGTTTAATGTATCTGTTTCTTTAAAATCTTCTTATATATCAGATTAATCACTTATTTTAGGGCAGTTGTGCTTAGAAAATGACTATATCCAAGTGATGATTTTGTATAATGCCTTAAAGTGTGTATGGAAGTGAGTGCTCTCTCCTAAAAAAATACCAAAGGAGGCTCTGAATGCAATCAGGACCCCCAGAAACATCTATATTGGAAAAACAAAAGAGAAACAGAAATTGTTTGTGTAACACAAAAGGGATGACAAGGGAAAAAGACCCCAAAGACTAGAAACTAACTCAATTAAATGATAAGTGGCACCGAAGTTCTGTTTCTGATAAGGGCTCATTGTCTTTCCCCAGTGTATAAAATGTCCATAGCTCATTTGATTATCAATGAGGGATGTGGTCAGTGGTTATTAAATGGAACTTTTTCTCATTTTTGAGTGGGCAGTGAAACAATCCAGAAAAATGTACTTTCATAGAAAGACTGCTTACAGAATCTTGGAGTATTCAGAAAATTTTTTGACCAGAAAACAAAAGTTGAAGACAAGATGGAATTAGTAAAGAGGAGGAGGATATTAGGGGAAACAATAATGGTAGTTTACAATAGTGGTAGTTCGGTCACTTTTTTTTAAAAGATTTATTTATTTACTTGAAAGTCAGAGCTACACAGAGAGAAGGAGAGGCAGAGAGAGAGAGAGAGAGTTCTTCTATCTGATGGTTTACTCCCCAGTTGGCTGCAACAGCTGGAGCTGTGCTGATCCAAAGCCAGGAACCAGGAGCTTCCTCCAGGTCTCCCACGCAGGTGCAGGGACCCAAGAACTTGGGCCATCTTCTAGTGCTTTCCCAGGCCATAGCAAAGAGCTGGATTGGAAATGGAGCAGCCAGGTCTTGAACTGGCACCTATATGGGATGCTGGTGCTTCAGACCAGGGTATTAACCTGTTGCACCACAGCGCCGGCCCTGTTAGTCACTTTCTAGTTGGGCATGAAGTACTGAAAAATTTGTGATTTCGGTCTTGGAAGAGGTACATTATTATACCAGCAACAGGACGCATGAGTTAAGAACACAAGCTTTTGGGTCATACAGATTAAGATTTGAACCCTGGTCCCCACATTTCCTGGTTCTGTGACCTAGGGAAATATACATAACCTTCTAAACTTCAATTTTGACATCTGTGAAACAGGAATGATAATATTTAATACCTCACAGGATTATTGATTTAATTGTGTCAGTTTATGTAAAGTGGCAGACACACTAAAGTACCTAAGGCAAGGTATTATCATCATTACTATTGTCATTATCCATTTCTCCTCCCAGGAAATGCTATTTTTTAGTGAAAATTTTCACTGACATTCTTCTGTAAACATCTGTGAACTGATGAGTTTAATTAGGGTACTGCTGATGAGGCTTCTGTGTGGACTTTTAAAAAATTCAGAACAGTATGGGATCTGGACCAAAAAGTTCTCTTTTGTGCTGAAGCTTTCAAAATGTTTTTCACAAAAGTGGGTTTGTTTGGGTTAATTATGTGTGTGCATTATCCTGTGAACTCTCAAGATAAAAGCCCTACAGCTGGAATTGATTGTATGCAGAGAGAAGGAACATTACACTGATTGGCTAGTTGCTCTTGTCATTGTATTTCATTGTCCTTTGTATTTTTCCTTCTTCTTCTTCTTTTTTTTTTTTAAATTGCATCCACTATCTGTCTATAATGACGAATGCTGAGCAACTGGCCTGATTTCAGGGGGAAGAAATCCCAAGAGGTACTCTCCTGGGAGGTGCACTATGGAGGGGGCACATGTGCTGCCTTTCCGTATATTCCCAATGGGAAAGAGAACTGGGACCAAGAGAGAGGTGAGGCAATTCATTCTCCCAAAAGAAGAGGGAGCACTTCTTGAATTTGAGCATGATATAAAAGACAGCAAAGCAGCTGAAGAAAGAGGGTCCAGGAGACCTGCAATTAGGGGACACGGCAAGTTTTGTGGAAATCCAAATGAATGTAAGCAAATCAGTATGTGCGAATGCTGAGTTCGGAGGTGTGGGGGCAGGAGAAGGTGGCAATATAGAGAAATGGGCACTTTGCAGATGGCATGATACCTGACCTTTCCCTATTCATGCAAGAATATTGGTGTGGAGGGACAAATGGGTTGGGGGTGTGGTGATTAAGAACACAGAGGTTACCTATGGAAGTGTGGGACACTAGAAACTCTAGAAAGGACATCACAAATTCTAATGTAAACTTTAAAAAAAGTAGGCAGCGCGCTTGCTTATTAGATTGTAAGATAAATTACAAAGAGGGATAGCCAATGTGGTAAAGCTAATGATATGAATATAAATATGCATAAACCAAGGATTAAAATCTCTGTGGTACACTGAAATTAATAGCTATAATAAACTTTATATTAAAAATAAAAGTAATTAGTAATATATGGGAGACAGTAATGGTTATCTTTCAACAATATTTTATTGTTTTATATCTTTTTAACCAATTAGAATGTATTACTTATGGTTAGAACAAAATTAACTCTATTTGAGCAAGAACAGGAACTCTAAATATGGAAGAACTAAATACAGTGGCCTCATTATGAGACACACTATGGCAGGATCTCGTTAGCAATGGGAAGTAGAACGGGAAGGACAAAATTAATTTTCATGCCCAGTGAATAGACTTAAATGCATTAGAAATAATAGTCATATGTTAAACCTTTTGTTTCTAGAAATGAAGGCTACTTGATAAAATGAGACTAATTTTAAAAGTAGAATCAGATCTGTTTTCAATTCCTAGTTTCATAATTTTAAGCCAGGTAATAGACTAACAATTCATTGTTTTATATGTAAATTGAAGACAATACTGATTTATTTATTTGTATTTATGAGAAATGAATAATTCCATGAACATGAAAAGATTGCATAATGTAAAGCAATAAATAAATAGAAGTCAAACAACTATAATCAGATCCTATAACTTTTCAGATCCTGCTGGTTGAAATAGTTTCTTCGTGTTCAGGGATCTTTCTGTGGGAACCATCTCCCTCTCCCTTGGCCAACACTCATTCCTGCTGTGCTTCTTTCCACCCAAGACTGACCTCAAGGGAAGCGGTTAGAGCATTCTCAGTTCTGTATAGCCCCAGCTGATGTATGGCAAATAACTGATGCTTGACAAATGTTGAAATAATAAGCTAAATAAGTTTAAAAATAATGATTGTGGCACACAAAGGAAAAATGGTAAAGATTGCCTAGTTTACAGGAAGAAAGAGGCAACTGTAGAGTTTCCATTTTACAATTTGTGTTGAGACAGTGAGGCAGGAAATAGGCGTGAACATCACTCAAGCAGCCACGAACATAGACACATGCACTGTGCTAGGCATGGGATAAGGAGGAAAAAAGGATAAAAGCTGGAGAGATTGTGAGCACTGGGTCACACCAATGTATAAGGCACACAATTCAAACTCCAAGAGTGTGGATGTGTTCTCTTTCAGTAATTATTAATGCATTTCTTAACATTTTCTGCCATTATAAAGCAAGAAATCAAGTGGGCGTCATATTTTGATTGATCAAGCTTCCTCGACACCAGTGGATGCCAAAATGGACAGCATGGTATGAATGCCAGGGCTATCCATTGAGAATAAGAAGAAAGCATTTGAAATTTTATTAATATTTGTGACATCAATTTTATGTCTATTTCTTATGTATGTTTTCATTTTGCTGGTTATGTAATACTGGAAATCTCCATCATCTCTGAGTTCTTTCTCTTTTAGAAAATAAGTATAGAAATATGATTGTCCTATTTATTCTTCAAGGGTAAAGGTGAAGAGTAAATGAGGTGTTACAGGCACAAGATCTTCTTAAGGTGGAAGCAGCAGATTAGTGGTGGAAGAACCATGCTCAGAGATTAATAACTCTGGGTTCTCATCTAAGATTGATATAACTAGTGAATGTGCTGTAAAGTCCCACTTGTTATTCAGGTAATCTCTCTATATTTTGTCTTTAATATAATTTTCTTATTGCTATTTAGATAAAACCAGGAAATTATATAAATTTATATAAAATAATAAAAACCAAGTCCTCAAAATCAATATTCATTTAGAAAGCTGTATTGTCTCTACTCATGTTCTCTAAACCTATTTGATGTTCTTACTATAATATCAAAATCTTAGAAAAAATAAGAGATGCTCTTATTTTATATATATATGTATATATCATATATATATCATATATATGCTCTTAATACTATAGTATGTATCAGAATATGCTCCACTGAACACTAGTCATAGTTGTTTCATATGTTACTTTAGGAAAAGGATGCCATGGTAAAATAAGTTTGAAAATTAAAGTCTTAGTCAAAATTAAATCAATTTCTGATTGTAGGACTTCACAGACGATTTAATGCTAAAGTTCACTGAGAATCTACAGGAGGGGTGAGATACAAGTTGCAGAAGTTTTCATTTATTTGGCCACTGAGCCTTTCATTGAGACACAGGACCAAGGCTCATTTTTAAAATACACTTTGGGGCCGGCGCCGCGGCTCACTAGGCTAATCCTCCGCCTTGCGGCGCCGGCACACCGGGTTCTAGTCCCGGTCGGGGCACCGATCCTGTCCCGGTTGCCCCTCTTCCAGGCCAGCTCTCTGCTGTGGCCAGGGAGTGCAGTGGAGGATGGCCCAAGTGCTTGGGCCCTGCACCCCATGGGAGACCAGGAGAAGCACCTGGCTCCTGCCATCGGATCAGCGAGGTGCGCCGGCCGCAGCGCGCTACCGCGGCGGCCATTGGAGGGTGAACCAATGGCAAAAAGAAGACCTTTCTCTCTGTCTCTCTCTCACTGTCCACTCTGCCTGTCAAAAAAAAAAAAAATAAAATAAAATAAAAAAATAAAATAACATAAAATACACTTTGGTAAATACTGATCTCAGACTATGCTATTATGTTACAGAGCAAACAGCAAAAGACCAAAGCTGGAGGTGACTTGCCCAAGGTAGGTTAGGCAGAGTTAGCACTAGCTGCTTGTAACGGACACCTAGCTCTCTTGTGATGGAGTTTGATGCCTTTCCACTAAATTCCAGTGCTTTGTCACCTTTCCTCTCATCTACTGTTTCCCATGCAGAGAAGAAAACATACTAGGTTCAACATCTCTGGTATTTTTCAGAAAAGGATGGGTGAGATCACATTTCATTAATATATTTGGTTCTAAGTATCAGCTTGCTAAGTTTTTAATAAAAACAAGTATCTGAAAATACATGAAAAAATTAGAAAATTATCAATGCTGCTAACCTCCAATTATCTGCTTCATGGAATTCTAGGGCAAAATATAACCTATTTATATAACACTAAGCTACTGGTACAATCTATAAAAATCAGAAGTCATTGTCACTGCATGAAATAAGCAAAATAAAACAAAATTCTAGTAAACAATGAGTGCCAAGTAGCATAGGAAAGTTTTAAAAAATTATTGTGTTAAAGAGAATATATACCATGTAATTGGGTGACACATGAAACATGTGAGTAGTCTACATTATAGCCATCTCATTTGGAACATTCACAAGCTTATTGCAAAGGTAACAGGATTATTTTTCCTTACAGTAGAATAAATGCAAAGATCAGATGCTACAAAATTGTCTGAGTACTTAGAAGTATGAATAGGATTGCAAGAGACCTAAAGAAATTTTGTCTGAAGTATAACCAATTTACAGATAATAAATGAATGTGTGGTAAAATTTACTGTAAGAGTGAGATAACACATACAAAACATTTTCACCTCATGAAAAGTAGAGAAGTGGCAAAGCCCTGCTCTTTTACAAACACATAAGGAGGAATTAGTTCTTACTTCTTAAGTCTCAGGGACAGAGCCACAAATAAAGGGAGAAATTCTAGGGAACTACATGTCAAAATACTTTTAAAGACAAATTTCTAATGATGGTTAGTCCCTAATGGATAGCTTTGGGTCAGTATTAAGTTTCCCATGCCTGAGAGGAGTGCTATCAGAGCGTTCATATGGTTGCTTTTCTGCAAGATTCAGATGCATCAAATGAGAGTTGGAATAAGACAACATTTAAAATAGATAAGTTCCATGTCTGAGAAAGGAGTTCTTAGGAAAAAAGTTTCCAATATTTATGTTTATGATTCAAGTGGTGTCCAACATTACAACTATTTTACTTGAAAAACTACAAGGGTTATTACTGAGACTCAAAAAAAAAAATTCAAAAACTAAAAAGCAGTTGTGTTTTCCCTGCAGGGCAGATACTGAGAGACTTCTTGAACTGTGAGTTATTTAGCCAGGAAAGACTAAGGAAAGTAGTGGAGCTTCATTTTAGGTCAGTGCACTTATGCAACTCTGACTGAATAATATTTGAGTGATTTTTTTTCCATAAGAAATAAGAGAAGAGGGGCTGATATTGTGGCTCAGCAGGTTAAACCACTGCTGGAGATGGCAGCAACCGGTATTGGAGTGCCAGTCCAGTCCTGACTACTCTACTTTTGATCCAACTTCCTGCTAATGTACCTGGAAAGACAATGGATGATGGCCTAAGTTCTTAAGTCACTGCAGCCCTGAAGTTCCTGACTCCTGGCTTTGGACTGGCCAACCCTGGGTTTTGCAGCCATTTGGGAAGTGAACCAGCAGATGGAGGAACTCTCTCTCTCTCTCACTCTCTCTCTCTCTCTCTCTCTCTCACTCTCTCTCTTTCTCTTTCTCTCTCTCCCCTCATGATCACTAATGCTCTGCCTTAAAAAAATCTTTGTAAAAAAAAAGAATTGAGAGAAGGAAGTGATCTAAATTTCTTAGAAAGAATAGTATATTTAGAAAAAAATATGCAGAGTGTGATACAGCTGGTAAACTGCAGAAGGTAAACCATTTGTCCTTCCTTTGGAGAGAAGAGAAGACAGAAGGTTAAGGGGCTAAATAGGTAGAGTAGTAAAGGGAAAAAATGACAGAAAGGAATGATGGAAGAGGGGCATGAATAAACATTTTGGGATTGAAAGAAGATGACTGGCCTTTTAGGGTGACTTCAGTGACACATATTTCCCTCTCTCTCAGAGTCATTTTTCCTTCTGAATATTATAAAATGAATCATTTTCTTTCATTTCCAGATTCAGCTTAGCAGTTGCCTTGGAAGTACTAATTATGTCCCCTTACATAAGAGAGGAGAGAACTATTATTGTTGAAGATTCATTTTTTTTCAAACTCAAAACAGTTAAGGATTATGTCACAGCTATTTTTGAAATCATTATGTCTACAATGAATATCAAGAAAATGGTGATGGCAAAATAGTATGATGCTTGGAAAATCCTTTGATTAAATTATTAAACCAAGTTTTTAAAAGAAACAATTTAGAAATACATCTCAAAGTTGAAATACAACTTCAAGGAATTAACACATGTGTTACATAGTTTTACAATAGCAGAAATTGAAGCTTTATAAGATGAGTTATCCATAAGTAGTCATTACTTGAGATTGAAACTGTTCTTATCATTTTTCAATTTAGTGCTACAATAAATTATCATATTTTATTTAACTCCCATCAATGTTTCAAAGAAAATTTATATTTTAGAGACAAGTTGTCCAGTTCTTATACCCCAATGACTCATTCAGGAGATATAATATCATAGGAATCAATCTTTACATTACATGCAAGCAGGAGAGGGGTCAGCACTGTGGCACCACGAGTTAAAGCACTGCCTGTGATGCTGACATCCCATATGAGTGCCAGTTCAACTCCCTGCTGCTCCACATCTGATATAGCTCCCTGCTAATATACGTAGGAAAGCAGTGAAGATACTTCAAGTGTTTGGGCTCTTACCACCCACACAGGAGACCTGGATGGATTTTAGCCTTGGGCTTGCAGCCATTTGAGGAGTAAAGCAGCAGATAGAAGATCTCTCTCTCTCTCTCTCTCTCTGTAATACTGCCTTTCAAATAAACAATCAATAAATCATTTTTTAAAGAAAAACAAGCAAATAAAAATGTTTTAGAACTTTCAAAAATAAAAATGGCAATGACTTCAGGTAAAGAAATCCTAACTTTTTAGCTGAAACTTTAACCACAGTCAATAATTTTTTTTTTTTCCAATACAGTGTGACTAGGCATTTCCACTTGACAGAGTTCTTTCCTGAACTATGGCTATTGTCTAGGATGATAATGAATAAAGGAGGAAGGAGAGAATTAACTGGCAAATTCAAGGAAACTAATGCACACAGCGTGCACAGAAAGCACTACTGCTTGGTGCTAATAAGCGTGGATGCAAGCCTGATCACCCAAGGTGGAAATCCAGTTCTGTCCATTGTTTGCTACGTGGACCAGGGGCAAGTTAGAAAACTTTTCTATACCTCACTTTCCTTTGGCTTACATGAAATGTGTTGCTGTGAGAAATGCATGTTACATTAAAAATACTTTTAAGGTACATGAAACAAAGTACATGAACATAGTTAATAACAAATAAATGACAGCTATCAAACTTACTGAGAGGTCCTACTCAGATAATTCAACACAAAGGGCATTTACAACCAAGAAGTTAGACCACGGGGAAAAAAAATAAGTTTTCTATAGAGAACAGAGAAATGGGACACAATGGATATTAACAGTTTTGGGTTAAACTTCCCAAATGTATCCAAGTCAGAAATTAGTTTTCTTATGAAATTGTAGAAGCTGATCCTCCCCCAATGCGTTCATCGCAGTGTTAGATGTCTGCTCCTTGCAGACATAGATTAGAGGTCCTGTTCCTATTTTATTTTTAACTGTTTTAAAGATATATTTTATTTATTTGAAAGGCAGAATTACAGAAACAGGGAGGGAGAGATAGAGAGCAACATCTCTTCCATCTGCTGGTTCACTCCTGGAATGGTTTCAATGTCTGGATCTGGGCCAGGCCAAAGCAAAGAGACAAGAGATTCATCCAGGTCTCCTATGTGGGTGCAGGGACCCAAAGATATGAGTTGTCTTCCACTGCTTTCCCAGGCACATTCACAAGGAGCTGGATGGGAAGTAGAGCAGCTGGGAATTGAACCGGCACCCATATGGGATGCTGGTTACAGGCAGCGGCTTAACCCTTATGCCAAAACACTGGCCCCTAGAGACATTATTTTAAACAGCAGACATATTCAGTCTTATGTTTCTTTAGAGTTATTTACATTTTATATTCAATATTTCATTATTATCCAGTAGCTTTGGTATATAAAAGTAAATGGAGATGAAGTGGTTTTATTAGGACAGTCCAAAATGCTCAATTTTTTATAATTGCCTTAATTGAACTTTTTATTTTATAACTGTGTGTCAGTGTCAGTTATTACCTAGGAATCCTGAAGTATATGAACAGGTGGCAAACAAAATAGCTGTGACCTTGTCTTTGCATTTGTTCTATGTCTGCAAGGAGCCATCATCGCCAACACTTCCATGAGATGTATTTGGGGGAGTATTAACCTACATAATCTCAAAAAAAAAAAAGTAATTCCTATGACCTATGCATGCTTGGAAGCTGAACCCTAAAGTTTTATACTAATTGTGCCCACCTCTCCAGACTATAGGGAACTTGATTTCAATCCCAGTGGTTTAATTTGATAGCTATAAATGACATTTGCATTTGTGGTCTAATTTCATAGTTGTCCTTTGTATGAGGGGGAGGGGAAGATGGGATTCATTTATATGTGTGACAACTAATTATGAAATCGTGGAAATCAGGGGCTATGTATACACTGGTTGAACAAAGGACTATGGACATGCACATATCAGCTAACCGGACAGTGTTGTAAATTTTATTATACAAAGCTCACCTTTTTAGCTGTCTAGAAATAGCAGATTCTATTGCAGATAGAAGATGAATTACATCAGGCCGGCGCCGCGGCTCACTAGGCTAATCCTCCGCCTTGTGGCGCCGGCACAGCGGGTTCTAGTCCCGGTCGGGGCACCGATCCTGTCCCGGTTGCCCCTCTTCCAGGCCAGCTCTCTGCTGTGGCCAGGGAGTGCAGTGGAGGATGGCCCAAGTGCTTGGGCCCTGCACCCCATGGGAGACCAGGAGAAGCACCTGGCTCCTGCCATCAGATCAGCGTGGTGCGCCGGCTGCAGCGCGCCTACCGCGCGGCCATTGGAGGGTGAACCAACGGCAAAAGGAAGACCTTTCTCTCTGTCTCTCTCTCACTGTCCACTCTGCCTGTCAAAAATTTAAAAAAAAAAGAAGATGAATTACATCAGAAAAACAAGATACTGTCTGTGCCTTGTGTATCTAAGAAAGCTGGTGGGATTATAGATTTCTATTTTAAAATTATCCATAAATCACATATAATTTTTCATGTACTTTAGAACTCTCTTACCTTGAAATCTGCTTTCCCCTCTTTTCTGTTTCTGTGAACTGAATTGTGGCCCCATCCATTCAAATGTTATGCCTCTCACCCTCAAAGTGACTGTAGAGTCCTTAGCAAGTTAAAGTTAAGTGAGATAATAATGGCGTCCTAACCCAGAAAGACTGGTGGGTCCATAAGAAGAGATAACTATCTTTCTCTCTCTCACCAGAGCACATAGGAAAGGCTGTATGAGGATGTAACAAGAAGGTGGTCATTTGTATGACAGGAGAGAGCCCTGAACAGAAACTAATTGGTTATATGTATGGACTTCCTAGTCGCCAAGAAAATAAATTTCTGTTGTTTAAGCCAGTCAGTCTACGCTATTTTGTTATGGCAGCCTGGGTACACTAAGTCACACAGTGGGAAACAAGAGTATATTCATATATATATTCATATATACGTACACACACACACACACATACAGTCAGGTTTTCTGGAGTCACACTCACCATTAGTAGTCTGTCTCCTACTTGCAACCTTCCATCTTTTTGTGCAGCTCCTCCATCTATAATTTTAGTTACATAAATGCTGTTGTCTCCAGGTATGTGTTGGTTCCCCACACCTCCTGCAATAGAGAAGCCTAAACCTATAGGAAAAAACAAACAAAATGGCAGACTGATTTTTTAAAGCAATTACCCATATTTTAACAGTTTTTTTAAAAAAAAGATTCTTAATTCACTTTAACAGCAAAAAATAACAGTAAGGATTCTGTTCCAATTAATTTCTGTTTAACTATTTGAGGGCTTGTTGATTATTGTTAGGGAGGTAAAGATCTTGAAGTCACTCCATGTGAACATTAAATCTCCAGACTGTACATGTAACACCTGTTCCTCAGGTAATCAGTTCATAACGGTTACTAGTCAGAATAGGGATTAAAGGATGTGGAGAGATCCTAGGTAAGTCAGGACAATACAGACACCGTTCTGCTTCACAGTGAGTCTTTGCCCTCATGTTCATTGCTGTTGCTCAAACATACAAGAAAGAGAATCACAATCATTTGGGCCAGGACCTGGATCTTCTTGACAATTCATGATGAAAAATACAGCTTCTAGAATGTTACACAAATACTGAGACAAAAGCCACTAGAAAGAGACACTGGATATTTATGTAATGATTTTATGTTTTCTTGTCTTCATGTTTTCTAGAACTTACTGTTATTAACTGATAGTGAGGCTAATGACACACACAAATGTGACTCCTCCCTGTGCACAGCTTATCAAGTAAAAAACATAGATTATATACTTTCATTTTACTTTGAATTTGAGAAGCAGAGAGAACAATAGAGAGAGAAGAGAGAGAGAGATGAGAAGAGAAAGAGAAAGAGAGAGAGATATCCCATCTGCTTATTCACTACCTAAATGCTCACCACTGTACCTGAGTGGGGCCAAAGCCAGAACGAGGTACTCAATCTAGGCCTCCCATGTGAGGGGCAGGGAGCCATCACTGCTACCTCCTAGCATTCAAGTCAGGAGCACAGCCTGAACTCAGTAACTCCTGTATGGGACACAGGCATCTCAGCCAGTATCTTAATTGCTATGCCAAATGTTTGCCCCAGAATACAGTCACTCTAAAAGGTTAGTATGAGGGAATTTCAAAGGAATCATTGATGGAATCTTGAAAGATATAAACACAAAAATTTCCCTTTCAGAATATGATTGAATACACATTAATTATAATAATCATAACATATTTTTCATTTTAAAATTATAATGATAATTAACATGTAAATTACTCAAATAGGTAGATATCAATCAAAGGCTTAGTTACTAAAGACAAAGAATTTCTCAAAATTATTTGACTTAAGAAAACTACTATAAAAACTTGTGTCACTTTATACAACAATGATGAAAAACACTTTTGAAAATACTCCATTTCACTATGCTTTTATTGAGTCAACAGTGGGCAGGGCTACCTTCTATTAGGACAGCATAATTGATTAGTTAATGGGAAAATGATGAAATTAAATTAAAAAGTTACACCTCTGAAATTATACTTGAAATGCAATGATTTTGTTAAATAGTTGTCAAAATAAATGGAAAATGGATTTAAACTGATAGGGCAATTTAAATAAGTGCTATCTAATTTCCTACTGAAGTGGGTAATTATTCTTTTTTTCTTTTAGTTAAGCATTTTATTGGCTATTGTTTCACTGCAGCACACATAACTCTAATTTTTTAAACTATTTGTTTGAACTGCCCCTTACCTCTATCCAATTCCTTCTAATAGTAAGAAGCAATTCTGCAACAATCACATTAGAAATGTGCTTTGACTTTCTCCTTCCATTTTAGATGATTTTTGCTTATAAGAGCTTTTTAAAGTTATTTTTTAGTTATTTAAATATTTATGTATGTATGATTTTAATTGTGCATATTTGTGGAACAGGCAGTTATTATTTATTGATGCTTTGCCACCCTACCGAACCATGTATGTATTTGTTTACTTCATCTTAAAGAATTTGTTAGGCAAATGATGTCCAAGGAATAAAAAAAGTGTCTCTAGCTTTTTCCTAGGAAATTTAAAATACCCATAAGTGCATGTTTTCCAAAACTGTTACTTTATTGGATATATGAATATAGGGCAATTCAAAATGTTTTTGCAAAAGTTTTATAGCCATGTACTAAGTTCAATCTGCTACATTTTTATAATAGTATAGTGGGCATTAAAACTCTGGAAAGAAAAGGCTAAAAACAAATCCAGCACCTTGATTTATATCCACTGGGCCAATAGTAAATGCCACAGTCTTAAATTTTTTTTTTTTTTGACAGGTAGAGTTATAGACAGTGGGTGGGGGGAGAAAAAGGTCTTCCTTCCATTGGATCACTCCCCAAATGGCTGCTACGGCTGGCACTGCGCCGATCCGAAGCCAGGAGCCAGATGCTTCCTTCTGGTCTCCCATGAGGGTACAGGGCCCAAGCACTTGGGCCATCCTCCGCTGCTCTCCCAGGCCACAGCAGAGAGCTGAACTGGAAGAGGAGCAACCAGAACTAGAACCCAGCACTCATATGGGATGCCGGTGCCACAGGCAGAGGATTAACCAAGTGAGCCACGGCGCCAGCCCAATGCCACAGTCTTAATTACAGATTTGTGGCAACTAATTACCACCACAAAGAAGGTAAGTCTAACAGAGAATAAATATGTAGTTGACATTTGAGACTGAAGATTGTTCCAAAAAAATGAAATCACTAGCGATCCTGTGGACATAAATGTATCCGTTGAAAAGTGAAAAGCAATTTTTGAGATTAGGTTCATATACTTCTGTTTAGCTGGTGACTTTGCTCAAGGTGAAGCAAGGCATGTTTAGGAAACATTCACTCCTCACAGAGCCAGAGAATGTCTCTGCAGGTATAGATCTAAAATGTTTCTGATTTATTTCATTTTGATGGAATATTGTACTTACTTTGTATTTAAAATTAATCAATATTTAATCAATAACAAATCATATTCTAGATATTCAACTTAACAGGGTTAAGGAAACTTCTATCTATAAACTTTATTTACAGGTGGAAGTATCCATCTATGTTATGTCTTCATTCATGCATCTTGTCCATTCATGCACATATGCATTCATTCAACAAGCATCTGTTGAGTTCATATTATGCATTTGTATTGCCAGCTACTATCATTTGTGGCCAATGTAAGTGCAATGGAATAGGTAGAGCAGAAATACTATAGAAATAACAAAGAATGAATGGGTTCCTACAAATGAATGTGATTAGGCCAGTGCCATGGCTTAACAGGCTAATCCTCTGCCTTGTGGCACCGGCACACCGGGTTCTAGTCCCGGTTGGGGTGCCGGATTCTATCCCAGTTGCCCCTCTTCCAGGCCAGCTCTCTGCTATGGCCCGGGAGTGCAGTGGAGGATGGCCCAAGTGCTTGGGCCCTGCACCCCATGGGAGACCAGGAGAAGCATCTGGCTCCTGGCTTTGGATCAGCGAGATGCGCCGGCCACAGCGGCCATTGGAGGGTGAACCAACGGCAAAAAGGAAGACCTTTCTCCCTGTCTCTCTCTCTCTCACTATCCACTCTGCCTGTCAAAAAACAAACAAACAAACAAACAAAAAACCCCAAAAAACCAAACCAAAACAAAACAAAACAAAAAACAAATGAATGTGATTAAACCTGGCTGAAGCAATGTTCTAAGTATAGACAATGCTAGTGAGTTTTGGATTTGGAAAACTATTCTCTAAAGACAAAAGTGAGCTGGTCCTCTGGGCAATAATATTAAACCCAAATTATTAGTCTGGAGGCACATGGGATTCCTTAAATATATTTTGATAAAGCAGGGGCAGGCTGTCTACATTGCAGGACATAGACTAGGTAAGGCCTCACATGACCAACACCCCTCCATGCCCTAGATCCTTACTCCTTTCACATTCCCTCCAGTCATCAGGTAATCTTCTCCTTTATTCCAATACAGACTCACTTGCAACCTTGATATTTCTAGAAAATTTCATGCTCCAAGCAAAAGTCCTTGTTGTTGATGACTAAACTAAAACACACTTTCTTCAGGGTCTTGTTTAAATCTTAGTTTCTCCATAAGCCTGAACAGAATCTGATTGTTTAATACCATCCTTTGTCCATATACTCAATTCCTTTGTTTTGTTCAATTTTTAATTTTCCCTTGGTAATTTCTTCTTGGTATAATACTATATAAGCTGCCTATGTATTTTATTTTTTGTTTTAAGGTCTGTCTCCTTGGTAAAAGTATAATCACAGACAGGGATCTTTGGTCTGCTTATTTTTGGCCTGTAAGTAGGAAAGGGTCAGGTATATAGCTGCTTTATAAATATATGTTAAATGAAAGGACAAATAAACAAATATAAGAAGATGAGGAAAGTCATAGGTCTCTGAGAAAACCTTCTCTTAGAGGCAAATTGTCAGCTTGAAGGGCTGAGGGATGGGAAAGTGGGTGCTTTTAGTTTGGAATCAGAAGTGTACAAAGCCTGGGATCACGTGGTAACAAATGAGTCAATTACAGAATAAACTCAGTGAAAAGATTGTGTTAGTCTTACCTCAAAACACTGGCCATATCACTGCCTAGTGTGGGATGTCTGGCTATTAAGAGTAACATTAAATATTTCTGTGTATATTCTGGTAATGAACAAAGCGGACACAAAAAACTTAAGCAATGAAATCACAAAAGGATGCAAAATTATTGTTGGATATTTTAGTGATCTAGTAAAGGAAAAAGGCATGTCAGATTTAAATATCTAATTCCCCAAGATATTTAAGAATGATTTGTTTGGTCGATCATGTGACAGGCATATAGAATTTCAGGACTGCTTCCATTACACACCATTATATGTTTCTTGCATATCTCCAAACTGTAATTCTTCACATTATCACAAGAGACACTGGCATAGGCAAAGGAATGTCTGAACCTTGTTAAAGCTTTTAATTGAACATTTTTCCACTCAAAATCTCTCCCTCCTCCTATAAAAGAGAACACTCTGAGCAGATCACAGTTCACCCTTCTCCCATGTCACCTGCCTACACTGAGGAGGAGGAGGTGTCGAGGAGAGGTGGGGGCTGAAGCAGAAGTCTTGGCAGCATAGGTTGATACTGTGCTTGAGAGCTCAGAATAAAAACTCAAATGTTAAAAAAGTCATATGATTACAATGTACCCATATATTCTTTGTGGGTGGAAAGAACCAAACCCCATGATGTCTTATAACCATTCAATCATGTGTTTCAACTTCATTTTATTTGAATTTCGTAGGAGAACTCTGGGAGAGTTATTCCAAAGAATTCAATATTATTAAGACTGGTTTTGTCAGAGTTTATTTATGATCAGCTAGGTAAAGTATTTACTGCTTTACAGAAAGGCATATTCTGCACATTCTATGCTTCTATTAAAGGAAACATAGGATCTATTCTGAACTCTGGCTGGTCCTGTTACAAAATATCCACCCAGGCAAAATACTTAACTTCTAAATGTGCACACCTTTCAGTTAAAAAACACAAAGCCTTCCCTTGGCTTTGGTCGTCACTGATAACAGACTTTTTGACAAATCTTCTCCTTTAGGAGAAAATATTGTTTAAGAAAATACCCAAAATTGCCCCTTTCATTTTAACTTGAGATATTAATTAATCTCACTGGGCCCTGTAGATAAAGTCAATTAAGTCCAAACTTGTAAGTCAAAATCTCTGGATTCTCCCTGTATTCAGAAGAAAAGTTTGGGGTAGAAAGAACTGTTCATGTTTGAAATTCCCAAGGCATTGCCTGAGCATCCTCAATTCAGCTTAAAGTCTCTCACAGATCTGTCAATTAATTTACCACAGCCAATACTCCAAATCTTTTCTCTTACCACATATTTCATAACACCCACTTATACTTTTGGTACATTATTTCAATGCCTATTTTATTATGAAGAATCACAATTTCTTTATCTACCCTTTCTGATTTCCATTTCCTCAAAGGAATAAGCACCATTCATATTTTCTAAACTTAAATCTTCCCCCCTCCACTCTAGGACTCCACTAATTCTCCCCCTTTTTTTTTCCTTTTAAACTAGCCAGTCTCTTAATATCAGTGATTTTCTTGTCTCCAGGCCTCCTCCATTTATCTGTCCTACTGTGAAAAAACCTCCTCTTGAATTTGCCACAGCTTCCTAATTGTAAGAGCTGAAGTTTTAAAACAGTATCCATGGGGCCCAGCATTGTAGCATAGAGGGTAAAGTTTCTTCCTGCAATCTTGGCATGACACATGGGCACCGATTTATGTTTTGGATGCTCCACTTCTGAGCCAGCTTCCTGCTAATGCTCCTAGGAATGCAGTAGAAGATGGACAAGTGCATGGACCGCTGCCACTCATATGAGAGACCTGGATGAAGCTCCTGATTTCAGCCTGGCCCAGCCCAGACCATTGCAATCACTTGGGGAGTGAACCAGAAGATGGAAGACCTCTCACTCTTCTCTCTCTCTCTCTCTGCCTTTCCTTCTCTCTGTAACTCTCAGGTAAGTACACAAATCCTTTTTTAAGTGATCTATAGTTTCTAACTCCATTTCCATATTATAAACCTGCTTTAATATCATCTGTTTGGCTCCATACAAGACAAGCTGCTTCTATGGTATGTGTTATGGGTTAAATTATGTTCCCCTAAAAGATATGTTGAAATTGTAGCTTCTGGAAGCTATGATTGTGACCTTATTTGGATTATACAGACGTAATTTAAGATGATAGCATACTGGTTCAGAGTGGTCCCTAACCCAGTGATTGGTGTCCTTATGAGAAGACAAAATTTGGAAACAGGAACACACAGGGAAGAACGTATATGCTGTCAGAAGCAGAGATTGGCATGGTGGATATATGAGTCAAGGAAAGCCAAGGATGTTTAGCAATCATGAAAAGCTAGGAGATGAGCATGAAACAGACTCTCCTTCAAAGTTCTCAAAAAGGAAGCAACCTTGCCAATAACATGCAGATTAGAAGTAAAACTAAGGGAAAGAAAACTGTTTTAAGTCACTCAATTTGTTATGGTATCCTTTAGACATCTAATGTTGAGTTCTTAGTACTTGGATTATATGTAGCTCTTTGTTTCTAAGGAAAGTCATATCAACACACTGGTATACACATTTTAATGTCGCACACCCCTATAATGGGGATGAGTGAAATAACTGAAACCAGGCCATAAGAAAGGGAGCCTACCTGTCCTTGGAGAATTTTACTCCAAAAGTCCTGAAAATTTCTCATGTTGACTTTGCTTCTCCTGCATTGCACAGAACACTACTGCTTACTTTGACCTTCCTAACTTTCATGACATTAAATATTCCCTCTTTCTTTGCTGATTTCTCTTACTGCTTCTCAGTTTCCTTTGCTGACTTATCTATCTTCTTTTAATTGTTCTAAAGCAGTGGTTGACAGATACGTTCTTCACACCAGGAACATTAGTATAATCTCAGAGCTTTTCAGAAAAACAAATCTTGGGGCTCATTCCATATATCCTGAATCAGAAACTCTGGGGGGATATATGCTAAATTTGACAAAAGCCTCTTATAATAGTGTTTCTAGTGGTACTCTCCATTAAGCCCTCCAATCTCTTGCAGAGAATCCATATTCATCATTCCAATTGTCCCTGCTATGTAAACAAGTGCCCACACGTGTACTTATACTACCTTCTGGGGTCTAACTTGTTATCTTAAACTCACAAGATTGAAAGAATGCATTCATAACCTTCCATCAAAACTGGCTTCCTTTCCAAAATTCTGTGCTTCCCATAATTAATATTTCAGATTAAATTGGAGGAAACTATTGGCATCACACTGGATCAGAGCCTAGCATGATACTTGGAGGGAAGTTGCTAGATAGCATATATTTTCAATTTATTATGTTTTGTTTCAAGTCTGATTATATATGCAAATATTATTATATTACTCCTCTCCACTGAAGTGTTAGTATATCATGTGCTTCTATAGTTGTACCTCCCTTATTTTAAAAAGCCTTTGTGGGGCTGGCACTGTGGCACAGGAGAATGCTGGTTTGAGTCCCAGTTGCTCTGCTTCTGATCTAGCTGCCTGCTAATGTGACTTGAAAGGCAGTGGGTAATGGTATAAGTACTTGGGTCTCCGCCACCCATATGGCTCCTGGCTTTCATCTGGGCCAGATCTTGCTGCTGCATGCATTACTGTGTACCTTCTACAAGAATTCTACATATCTTCATACTCTTCTTTATTTCCCCAGAGAAGCTAATCTTTGCTTTCTTCCCTGTAACTGAAATGCCTTCACCACTTTAACTTACAGCTCTATTCTAGTTTTGTCAACTCTAACTTCTGGTATCTCATTTCTAAGTTTAACTCTGTGTAACTAATCCTCTGAATTGGCCTTTTTGATTTATTTCGTTCAAGAAAAACTTTATTGATGACTGCTCACATGCAAGTACTGGCCTAAAAATTGTGGTTAAATCACTGAATTAGAGATCTGTGGCTCTTGTAATCAACAGCCTATTTTGTGTTGAAAAGTAGGACAGGACAAGAGGCCATGAAAATGCATAATTGATAGAAATTTAGCAGCTAGAGGAGCACACAAAGGTGCTGCCTATCTTCGGAGGGGGTTGTGGTGTGAGGAAAGGGAGAAAGAAGGGGTTGTCTTAAATATTTAAAGTTAACATTGAGCAGAGTGCTGGGATGTTGTAATTGCTCAATAAATATCTGTAGAATGAATTAATGATTGAATTGTTCACATGGCCTAAGTATACAAGTAAACATCAAGTATTCCATATTAACAAAGATGTATATATTTAGTTGATTACTTAGCTCAAGGAAAAAGTATGAAAATATTCCTTCTTGAGCATTTTTAAGGTGCCAACTATTGTACTGGGTACTGGAGAATTAATGAAGAGTATATTCAGTATCATCCTTAAAGGACCAAGAGTAATGACTAAGGAGACACATAGTTAGCTTTTGTTAACTCAAAGAACCATCAACACTGATCAGTTTGCTTTTATCCCAACAAATTAAATAGCTTGCTTGGATCACAAGTTGACTGCTCATGAGACTGTATGACAGAGTTATGGCCTATGCTATTATAATTGAAATAGACTACCTTCCAAGTTTCATTGCTTAAATCACATGCAATACCTCTATTTATCATTACATCTCTCTGTGTGGTTTGTCCAGTTTCATTCTTGCTGCCAGTGCAAACCAAAGTCATTAAATTGAGTTTTGAATAATGTGCAGATTGTCTTGAATATATGCAGATTCTAGCCCAGAAATTCATAAACATACTAGAGACTATTTAAAAGTTTTAATAATCACATAATACACTGAAGTCTGATGGGAATACTCCAGTTGTCAGGGTTGTTGCTGAGGGGAGCAGGATGAAACACAGGAAGGGTGACTAGGTAGATCTTGATGTATTTCTATCCTCAAAGGTGTTGCCCAGTAACACCTTTGCAGTTTTTCCTAATCACTTCTTTAAAATAACACATACTCTCTTTCCTCTGCACATAATGCATTATATCTCTCACTTTTTTTTTTTTTTTTTTTGGACAGGCAGAGTTAGTGCGATAGAGAGAGAGAGAGAGACAGAGAGAAAGGTCTTCCTTCTGTTAGTTCACCCCCCAAATGGCTGCTACAGCCGGTGCACTGCACCGATCCGAAGCCAGGAGCCAAGTGCCTCTTCCTGGTCTCCCATGCAGGTGCAGGGCTCAAGCACTTGGGCCACAGCAGAGAGCTGGACTTGAAGAGGAGCAACCAGGACAGAATCCAGCGCCCCGACCGGGACTAGAATCTGGGGTGCCGGAGCTGCAGGTGGAGGATTAGCCAAGTGAGCTGCGGCGCCGGCCATCTCTCACTAACTTTTAATGATATATCATTTTCTACATTGAATCAGTTATTTATAGAAAGTTGATATTTAGAACATTTATTGGCTGATATACATTGGATACCAATTAGTTGGAATAGGTATCTGCTAAAAATAACTGCAGGAATACCTCACCCGTGTTAGACAGTTATTGTTTTGAAGGTAGAAAAGAAAATAGCACTTTTATGGCATGTATACCAAGAGCGGTATGAAGGATGTAGATACTCTAAAACTAACTTTAAAATTAATTACTGAACTAAACAAAGATCAGTGAGAATTTTCCCACGAGCCCATTTTAATGAACTGTGCAGGAAAGGATTAGGGTTAAAGTAATAGAGCGAGTTTTGTCATTCATTTAAAAACATTCAATTCCAGGCTACATTAGTTTCTCAGGACAGCCACAGTAAAGTGTGAAAAGCATGGGTCCCTAAACAACTGAAATTTACTGTCTCAGTTCTGGAGGCTGGAAGTCTAATATTAAGGTGTCTGGAGTCTTAGTTCATTCTGATGGCTGAAGGAGGATCTGTTTCATGCCTCTATTCTACTTTCTCATGCTAGCAATCTTTAGCATTACTTGACATGTAAATACACAAATCTAATCTGACTACATTTATACATGGCATTTCGCCTTGTCTGTCTCTGAGTCCTAATTTCCTCCTCCGTTTTTAAGGACACCAGATATATTGGATTAGGATCCACCTTAATGCCCTTATATTAAGTTGATAATGGGCTAAGCCCATATTTTCAAATGAGGTCAGACTCACAAATACTGAGATTAAAGACTTCAACATTTTTTCAAGGATACAATTCAGTTTATAACAGTGGCACTGGGAAATACAAATATGGACAGGACACAATTCTTGTCCTTAAGGAGCTCATAAACCAGGATGGAAAGAACAACAGAGATAGTATACACCAGTGCTTTGGGATAAAAAGAGGAGAGGCAGGTTATATGACAGGAATCTTCTTTTATTTTGTTTGGACTTTTAAAAAATTTTATTTAAGGTATACACATTTCCTGTGTTTCATATACAGATTCAGGAACACAGTGTTACTTTCCACCCTACCCTCCTTCCTGCCTATGCCCCTAACCCTTTTTCCTCCTTCCTCTCCTATTTCCATTCTGATTTTTTATGAAGATCTACTTTCAGTTTACTTTATAATCATAAGATTAACCCCACACTAAGTAAAGAGTTCAACAAATGGTAAGAAGCCAAACAAACAAACAAACAAACAAACAAAAAGCCACTGTGAGACAGTGGCAGCTGGGCCATACCCTGTTGAATGGTGAGGATTCGAGGCAGCAGGAATTCTAGGCAGAGGGAGAAGCTTGTAGAGAGGTACATACAGTCTTAATCATTATGTGGTAAAGGAGTGAATGAGATTAGGAGGAGATAATGAAAACTAGGGAAAGAGGCTGATGAAGCTCCAGAGGTACTATGTCAAGGAGTCTGGACCTTATATTAGTGGCAATAACGAGGTAGAGTTGGATATATTTTAAGCAAGGGAATAACCATGGTCAAATATAGTTTCTCCTCATTTTACTTATTAATTCTTGCTGTTTTATATATATTTATATATATAATTTTGTGTGATTAGAAAGATGCTCTCTTTTATAAAATAATTTTTTCTTGTCACATTTTGTATTTCTCCTTTACCATATTCTGCCATCACTTATTAACTCACTTTGTGGGAGACGGGGGGTGGGTAGCAGTGCTGTGGTATGGTGGGTTAAGCCTCCACCTGTGGTACTGGCATCCCATATGGGTGCCAGTTCTAGTCACAGTTTCTTCTCTTCTGATCCAGCTCTCTGCTATGGCCTGGGTGAGCAGTTGAAGGTGGCCCAACTGGTTGGGCCCCTGCACCTGTGTGGGACACCCAGAGGAAGCTCCTGGCTCCTGGCTTCAGATTGGCTCAGCTGTGGCTGTTGCAGCCATTTGGATAGTGAACCATTGGATGGAAGACCTTTCTCTCTGTCTCTCCCTCTCACTGTCTGTAACTCTACCTCTCAAATAAATAAATAAAATCTCTAAAAAAATTTATTTAAAAAAACTCATTTGTGAACTTTTTTCTCCCTACTCATGATCCAGTTGGAGATACTAGTTATTCTTTGCTCTCCCCACATTCCCTGTTTACGACATACTCTTCATAAAACCAAATGCTGAAAAAGAAATTCAAGCTCAATATGCATTTGTAATCTGCTGAGAATGTAAAGGACTAACCCTAAATTCATGTAGAATCATTGTCATTCACTCAAAATGTCAAATGGACATCTAATTTCATCACCTCATTTGATCATCCTTGTCAAGCTCTTTGTAAAGGAGATTGCTGGAAAAATCTAGATTGAGTTTGGATCATAGGAAAGAGTGGAAATTAAGTAAATTGAAATAATTATACAAGTACTTTTTCGTGAAAGGACATATTGCTTGCTATGAAATAATGAAGGCCTTATTCACTATGGCTTATATTTATGAAGTGGTTTCATAATATTTTCAAAATTTATTATATGCTTTTAAATATGTCAAAGATATTGTTTGAAACCACTGAGTAACAGAAGTTCTCTTATTATATTATGTGTGACAAATATTAACATCTTCAGTTACACAGCAGTTTAACTAAGGTAGCTTTATCTGTTTCATTGTGACTGAAGGTTAAAAAACTGAATCCTTTAATATTTACAAAAATCCACTCTATCTTGCATATGTGGTTATACAAACTTTGCAGCAGGTGCTTTTGTATTTATTCTTTCATTCAAGTTAATAAAATTTTCACAAAGAAATTATGCTATAATTTTAACAACTTTAATGATTACTTAAAAGATACTATATTTTAAATGACAAAATTATAAATAGAGTTTGGGAACAACTCATCCTGAATGGGTTTGTTTCCTATTATAAAATATGGATAGAGTGATATATGATATACCATGATGTATTATGGTACAAAGATTATTGCTACAAATCTTAGTTTTATCTTTTAAAAGCTTTGTGACCTTGTATTAAGTTATTTGGCTTTTCTGAAAATTAGTTTATCTGGGGAATAATATCAATGAGGCTAATCATTACCTCATAATATCACAGTAAGAATGAATTATGATAATGTATTAGAAGGACTACACAGAGTAAGTACCAGTATTCAAAAAATATCTACTCCCTTTGCTGTTCCTTTCAAGGTTGTAGAGAGAGTTGCTATGATCTGGGCAAGATTTGGTCCCAAGTTCATTCAGATGTTAAAATCCAAGGTCAAAAGTTGGTGGTATTTAGGGAATAGACATTTAATCTAATTATGGCATGTAGGTGGGTCTAGTGGAAGGTTCGCAGGTCATTGGAAGCATGTCCTTGGTTGGTAATTTTCATGAGATTGTTGGTTATAAAAGTCAAATCTGGCCTAGCTATGCTTGTCTTCTTGGCTCACCCTGTGATATTTGTTCTGCAAAACTCCGCTGTCACCATCTGCCACCCTCTCACTATATACTGAATCAATGGGACTGCCTGATCTTGGACTATGAACCTCCAAACCCATGAGCCAAAATAAACTTCCATCCTTTCTAAGTGTGAATTATATTAATAAAAGCTGACTAATGAAAGAATCAAATGAAGATAATTATTCATAAACTGTAAGTCACTGATATAAGCTTTAGGTATTATTATCATCTAAATTAGGATGAAATACTAGACTATAAAACAAGTTACCAGATCCAAAACTGTGTCAGACTGCTTTCATTAATTCATCTATCATCTTATATTTTATTTCTCAAATGTTCTTAAAATGTCAGTATCTGTCATCATGACTGAGTATATACAATGGAAGAAAGTGGGATGAATTACAGATCTGGGTTCTAACTCCTTAATCTTTAATTTTTTTCAGTGAATCCCCTCCAGTTACTGTACACTTTTCTTAAGTTGTGAGTTCATTGACTTGTCTCTGTCAGGGTCTCACACAAGCATAAAATGAAATTTAATCACTAACACCACTATGCTAGATTTTGCAGAACAGTTTCAAAGAAAATTAGAGACTATATCTCAACAACTGCCATACTTATATCACATGTTTTGGAGATACAAGGATGATAATTTTTAAGAGGTGGATCTTTTCAGACAGCTGTTAGCTGATGGATATTTAATGAGAATTTGGTTTATCACTGCTCCATAACATTCCTCACCTTCAAAGGATTGCTAAATACATTCTAGAAGAACATTGAGAAGATTAGAGAAACAGATACCCAATAATACCTCTAACAAGGCAGTTATTGTTATGAGTTAAACACTCTGAGAGAAGAGGAAAAAACCCTCTGAAAAGAGAAGTTAGGTGAATTCATATATACTACCAAAAACATTGATACTCTAAGGCCAAAACAAGGAGTAATATAGATTTATGAGAAATGAGAAAATTCAAGTAAGAGGTCCTAAGATGACCAAGTTGCTATTAAGTTGGATTGCTCTCATTTTTAAAAACAATCTACTTATTTGAAAGGCAGAGTTACAGAAAAGGAGAGAGAGGGAAAGAGGGAGAGAGAGAAAGGGAATTTTCCATCTACTGGTTACTTTCCAAATGTCCACAGTCCAGGGCTGGGGCAGGCCAAAGCCAGGAGTCAGAAATTTCACTCAAGCCTCATATATGGATGGTAGGACCTCAAGTACTTAGGCAGTCACCTGCTGCCTCCCAGGCATGTTAGTAGGAAGCTGAATCAGATGTGGTGTAGGCAGGCCTCTGTCAAACACTCCAACATGGGATGCAGCAACTCCAAGTGGAGGCTACCTGATTGGGCCACAATGCCCACACTTAATGTAGTTTTTACCAAAGGTGAAGGACTTAAAACATTTTTCCCCATTAATTTGACAGACATACACAGACAGACAGAAAACAGGAAGAAGCTCTCATTTACTGTTTCACTACTCCAAAGCCTGCAAAGGCCAGGGCTGAAGCTGGGAGCCAGGAACCCAATCCATGGCCTCCCATGTGAGAGGCAGAAATCCAGTTACTTGAAATGTCACTGCTGCCTCCCAGGGTCTGCATTAGCAGGAAGCTGGAGTCAGGAACCTGAGGCTGCTATTAGATATAGGCAATTGTCTGTGACATGCTATTGTCCCAACATGAGTTTGTAACTACTAGGCCAAACGCCTACCCTCAGGCATGAGTTTTTAACCCAGGGGTCACCAGAGAGCAGTAAATGGAGGAGACTTGATTAACTTGACCACATTGCTGTGCTGTCCACTTGGTCATTGAATGGTACAGAATTTTTACTGTTTCCTCATTTTAAAATACAAATATTTACTCATTTCAAAAATAAATATTACATGACATAAAAACTTACACAAAAAGACAAATACCACATGTTCTTCCTTATATGTGGGAGCTAAAATAAAATAATAATAATAATAACAAAATAAAAAAAGCCTGTATGTATCTGTTTTGCTGCACACAGTGTTTCATCAAACTTTCTTTTAAATCTTTGTCAAATAAATTGTTAAGAATTATATACTACTATAGTTTTAATGATTTGTGATTATTTGAAAATTTATATTAGTGAAGTTGAATAGGTTTTAACTTGATCATTGTAAAAATTAAGAGTGGGAATGTGAGAGAGACAAGGAGAAAGAGATGGAGCGTAGGCGGGAGGAAGGGTAGGGAGAAAGTGGCATTATGTTCCTAAATCTATGAAATACATGAAATTGCATGACTTAAATAAAATTTTTTAAAAATTTGATTACTGTTTGCCTATATTTCTGCAGAACTATGATCTTCTTGCCTTTCATTTGTTGAGTTCTTTGACTACACCATAAATTAAAAAATTTATCTCAAAAATAAGAAAAAACAGAAAGAATTATAATAATAATCAGTTGTGTTTATTATTTAGTATATGCGAGGTATAAAAGGTAAGGGAGTTTCATTTCTTATGCCTTATTTAACTTCATAAAAAACAATGAAGTAGATATAACATTTTACAAACAAGAAAACAAATATTAAAGAGGTTAAGTAATTTTCTCAAGGTCACTGATTTAATGACCAATGGGCCAGGATATGGACTCAAGATTTTCTGGTAGCAACGCCTTTGCTTTTAACTACTGCTCTATTTTGTCTCCCAGGTTATTCATTGTCTCTCAGTGTAAAAAACTAACCAATTCTATATAAACACACTAATGTTAGCAACAGTCATAATAAAAATAAGTATTAAAAAAAACCCTCTGGTAGGGGCCAGCGCTTTGGCATAAGGGGGAAAAGCTGCCACATTCAGTGCTGGCATCCCATATGAGTGCCGGTTCGAGTCTTGGCTGCTGCACTTCCAATTCAGCTCTCTGCTGTGGCCTGGAAAAGCAGTAGAAGATGGTTCAAGCCCATGGGCCCCTGCACCTGCATGGGAGACCAGGAATAAGCTCCTGGCTCCTGGTTTCAGTTTGGCACAGCACTAGCTGTTGTGGCCAATTGGGGAGTGAACCAGTGGATGGAAGACCTCTCTCTCTCTCTCTCTGCCTCTCCTTCTCTCTCTGTATAACTTTGACTTTCAAGTAAATAAATAAATCTTTAAAAAAAACCCTCTGGTACATCTAAAGTCAGGACAGGAGCTGATCAGTTCATTGTTGCTTATAGTGTCCATTTCACTTCAACAGGTTTCCCCTTTGGCGCTCAGTTGTCGCCGATCAGGGAAAACAAATGATATTTTTCTCTTTGGGACTGGCTTAATTCACTCAGCATGATGTTTTCCAGACTGCTCCATCTTGTTGCAAATGACTGGGTTTCGTTGTTTCTTACTGCTGTATAGTATTCTATGGAGTACATGTCCCATAATTTCTTTATCCAGTCTACTGTTGATGGGCATTTGGGTTGGTTCCAGGTCTTAGCTATTGTGAATTGAGCTGCAATAAACATTAATGTGCAGATGGCTTTTTTATTAGCCAAATTAATTTCCTTTGGGTAAATTCCAAGGAGTGGGATGGCTGGGTTGTATGGTAGGGTTATGTTCAGGTTTCTGAGGAATCTCCAGACTGACTTCCATAGTGGCTTAACCAGTTTGCATTCCCACCAACAGTGGGTTAGTGTCCCTTTTCCCCCACATCCTCTCCAGCATCTGTTGTTGGTAGATTGCTGAATGTGAGCCATTCTCACCGGGGTGAGATGGAACCTCATTGTGGTTTTGATTTGCATTTCTCTGATTGCTAGTGATCTTGAACATTTTTTCATGTGTCTGTTGGCCATTTGGATTTCCTCTTTCGAAAAATGTCTATTGAGGTCCTTGGCCCATCTCTTAAGTGGGTTGTTTGTTTTGTTGTTGTGGATTTTCTTGATTTCTTTGTAGATTCTGGTTATCAATCCTTTATCTGTTGCATAGTTTGCGAATATTTTTTCCCATTCTGTTGGTTGCCTCTTCACTTTCCTGACTGTTTCTTTTGAAGTACAGAAACTTCTCAATTTGATGCAATCCCAAATGTTAATTTTGGTTTTGACTGCCTGTGCTGTTGGAGTATTTTCCAGGAAGTCTTTGCCTGTGCCTATATCTTGCAGGGTTTCTCCAATGCTCTCTAATAATCTGATGGTTTCGGGTCGTAGATTTAAGTCTTTAATCCATGTTGAGTGAATTTTTGTGTAAGGTGATAGGTATGGGTCTTGCTTCAAGCTTCTGCACGTGGAAATCCAATTTTCCCAGCACCATTTATTGAATAGACTGTCCTTATTCCAGGGATTAGATTTGGATCTTTGGTCAAATATAAGTTGGCTGTAGATGTTTGGATTGATTTCTGGTGTTTCTATTCTGTTCCATTGGTCTATCCATCTGTTTCTGTACCAGTACCATGCTGTTTTGATAACAACTGCCCTGTAGTATGTCCTAAAATCAGGTATTGTGATGCCTCCGGCTTTGTTTTTGTTGTACAGGATTGCTTTGGCTATTCGAGGTCTTCTGTGTCTCCATATGAATTTCAGCATCATTTTTTCCAGATCTGAGAAGAAGGTCTTCGGGATCTTGATGGGTATTGCATTGAATGTATAAATTGTTTTTGGGAGAATAGACATTTTGATGATATTGATTCTTCCAATCCATGAGCATGGAAGATTACTTTAGATATACAATGTAATAGTTTATCCTTTTTAGTATTTGTTGTTGTTGTTGTTGTTCTAGTACTATTGGTTGAACTCAATAATTAACACACAATTATTCTTAGGTGTTTAAATTTTAACTGAAAAGTGATCCCTGTAAAATCTAAGAGTGGAAAAAGAGAGGGAGGAGATGAACAATTTCGAACATGCTCAATCGGACTGGCCGCAAATGGTGGAGTTAGAAATGTGCCAGGGGATTCCAACACAATCCCATCGAGATGGCATGTTCCAATGCCATCTTACTAGTCCAAGTGATCAATTTCAGCTCACAATTGATAGCTCTGATAGGTCTAAGAGTCAAAGAGATCACACAAACAAGACAAGTATCTGCTAATACTAACTGATAGAATCAAAAAGGGAGAGAAAGATCCAACATGGGAAGTGGGATACACAGCAGACTCATAGGATGGCAGATGTCCTAAACAACACTCTGGCCTCAGAATCAGCCCTCAAGGCATTCGGATCTGGCGGAAGAGCCCATGAGAGTATAGCAGGCATGGAAAGCCAAGATATCATGGAAAAAAAAAAAAAAGACCTAAATGAATGATCTCTGTGAGTGAGATCCCAGTGGAAAGAATGGGGCCATCAAAGAAGGAGGTACCCTTCTCCGAAGGGAGGAGAGAACTTCCACTTTGACTATAACCCTATCGGAATAAGATCAAAGTCAGCGAACTCTAAAGGCTTCCATAGCCCTGGCAACTCATGACTAGAGCCTAGGGAGATTACTGACGCCATGAACAGGAGTGTCAAATTGTTAAATCAGCAACAGGAGTCACTGTGTACTTACATCCCATGTGGGATCTGTCCCTAATGTGTCGTCTAAAGCGAAGTGATGCTATAACTAGTACTGAAACAATATTTTTATACTTTGCATTTCTGTGTTGGCACAAACTGATGAGGTCTTTACTAATTACATACTGAAGTGATCTTCTGTATATAAAGAGAATTGGAAATGAAAAAAAACAACCTGGTGTTAAAATGGAAATGGCATAGAAAATTAATTAATTTGAAAAAAATTATGTAGGATCTCTGTCTTTTTTTTTTATTTTTTTTATTTTTTTATTTTTGACAGGCAGAGTGGACAGTGAGAGAGAGACAGAGAGAAAGGTCTTCCTTTTGCCGTTGGTTCACCCTCCAATGGCCACCGCGGTAGCGCGCTGCGGCCGGCACACCGCGCTGTTCCGATGGCAGGAGCCAGGTGCTTATCCTGGTCTCCCATGGGGTGCAGAGCCCAAACACTTGGGCCATCCTCCACTGCACTCCCTGGCCACAGCAGAGAGCTGGCCTGGAAGAGGGGCAACCGGGACAGGATCGGTGCCCCGACCGGGACTAGAACCCGGTGTGCCGGCGCCGCAAGGCGGAGGATTAGCCTGTTGAGCCATGGCGCCGGCCGGATCTCTGTCTTTAATGTGCTGTACATTGCTATTTAATGCTATAATTAGTAATCCAATGTAGTTTTTTCACTTTATGTTGCTATATGGGCAAAATGTTGAAATCTTTACCTAATATATACTAAACTGATCTTCTGTATACAAAGAGAATTGAAAATGAATCTTTACATGAATGGAAGGGGAAAGGGAGCGGGAAAGGGGAGGGTTGCGGGCGGGAGGGAAGTTATGGGAGGGGGGAAGCCATTGTAACCCATAAGCTATACTTTGGAAATTTATATTCATTAAATAAAAGTTTAATAAAAAAAAATTTAAAAAAAACCCTCTGGTAAACAAAAATCTAATCAGAAATATAGGACAGCACTAATCTTTCTCAAATCAGACATTAGTTAGAATTCATCTTTATTTACAACAAGTGTTATTAGGATTAAAATTTATTTAAAATTTACAGGCAATGTCAATGATTGTGACCACCAACATTTATTTTGTGTGCTGAAATTGATCACTTGTGCATTTTAATGAAATAAAAAGTTGTGCGCTAGAAAAATCCCTACCTCCTTTCTTAGATATTGTACCAAATGAAATATGACACTATAAATTTTGAAGGGATTTATTTACTTTTTAATTTTGACACCAAGGCCAAAATTAGAGCAATCAACACACCTACTGAAACAACGTCAACATTTGAAAATTATTACTATTAATTATATGCCTGCATCTTTGCTCTTAATGATTGCTGAAATCTCTCTTAATCAATTAATTTTAATATGAAAACTGAGATAAGATTCTTGTGTTATCAAGTCTTCAAAGTTGACCAAATTTAAATTTATCTTCAATTTCTAAGTAATTACTTTCCTGTATTTCAAATTATTGCACATCATAAAGCTATGTCATCTTCTTGCTCCTGTTTTACAAGATAAATTATGTCACTATTTTCACCACTTTGGGTAGCAAGAAAAATATTTCTGGCCATTGTAACGAATTTTAAAAAATAAAACAAGTCAGCCGGCGCTGCGGCTCACTAGGCTAATCCTCCGCCTTGCGGCGCCGGCACACCGGGTTCTAGTCCCGGTCGGGGCACTGATCCTATCCCAGTTGCCCCTTTTCCAGGCCAGCTCTCTGCTGTGGCCAGGGAGTGCAGGGAGTGCAGGGAGACCAGGAGAAGCACCTGGCTCCTGCCATCGGCTCAGTGCGGTGCGCCGGCCGCAGTGCGCCTACCGCGGCGGCCATTGGAGGGTGAACCAACAGCAAAAAGGAAGACCTTTCTCTCTATCTCTCTCTCTCACTGTCCACTCTGCCTGTAAAATAAATAAATAAATAAAATAAAATAAAAAAAATAAATAAAACAAGTCAAGTGAACTTAAAAATACATTGTTCAAGGCTGGTGCTGTGGCTCAATAGGCTAATCCTCTGCCTTGTGGCACCAGCACACCGGGTTCTAGTCCCGGTCGGGGTGCCGGTTCTGTCCCGGTTGCCCCTCTTCCAGGCCAGCTCTCTGCTGTGGCCCGGGAGTGCAGTGGAGGATGGCCCAGGTGCTTGGGCCCTGCACCCCATGGGAGACCAGGATAAGCACCTGGCTCCTATCTTCAGATCAGCACGATGCGCTGGCCGCAGCCCGCCGGCTGTGGCGGCCATTGGAGGGTGAACCAACGGCAAAGGAAGACCTTTCTCTCTGTCTCTCTCTCACTATCCACTCTGCCTGTCAAAAAAAAAAAAATACATTGTTCAGGTTTGGTAATTTTCCTTAATTACTTAGAGAGTAGAGTAAGCCAATTAAAACAAAAACTTTTTCCTGTTGAGGCATAGATTTTGGGAAGGTCCATTACTTCCAGTTAAATCAGTTATACCTGAGGACACTTTCCAGGGATAGGTCAAGGCTCTGCATGTAAGAACAAAAGCAACTTGAATCTGCATTTTCAAGAGTGAGACAGCAGTGACAGCACAGTTTACTATAAAAGGAGATAATGGATGTAGCCAAATATGACATTCAGACCATGATGTAAGAAAGAAAGGGAGGTTATTAAAACCCTGGCATTGAAAAATATTGCTACCCATTAGTGCTAATTTATTCTGGTCATAAAATAAATGCATGCATGCCTATAGCACATATGTTTTAATTGAAAACAATTAAAATATAATATGGACTGTAATTTCACCAAATTTCTTCATTTAATTGGATTTTGGAGTAGTAATTTGCTGGATGAAATTTATTCCTTATCCTAATTAAAAACCAAGGCAGGGTATTTTCTGTAGGTTTTTTAAATACAGAAATTAAAACAAAACAAATTTCCCAGCTTTCAAGCAGATAGTTCACTTACTTTTTGGGACTAACAAAATCTGCAAATAGTCAGTATCTTTTGAAAATGATCAGCTTGTGTAAGAATAAACAATTTCCTAACATAGTAGTACCTATCATGAAGCAATTTAATTAATGTTTCTGTTGTCTCAGTCATGCAAATATCTTCACATATTCCAAAATATTGTATAAGATTTGCAGGGATAAACACCCTATTTTTTTGGCAAGAAATTTGTACAGCAGCAGAAAAGCAGGCAGTTAAGTTATTTGTTGGTTCCTGTTCACTCTAATAGCTTCTGGAAAACTTGGTAAAACTTCCAATATCACTGACACTGACCGCTATTGACTCATTCATTTCTGACACTTTTAGAATTTACATGTTGCGGCCGGCGCCGTGGCTTAACAGGTTAATCCTCCGCCTTGCGGCACCGGCACACCGGGTTCTAGTCCCGGTTGGGGCGCCGGATTCTATCCCGGTTGCCCCTCTTCCAGGCCAGCTCTCTGCTATGGCCCGGGAAGGCAGTGGAGGATGGCCCAAGTGCTTGGGCCCTGCACCTGCATGGGAGACCAGAAGCCCCTGGCTCCTGGCTTCGGATCAGCGAGATGCGCTGGCCGCAGTGGCCATTGGAGGGTGAACCAATGGCAAAAAGGAAGACCTTTCTCTCTGTCTCTCTCTCTCACTATCCACTCTACCTGTAAAAAAAAAGAAAAAAAAAAAAGAATTTACAAGTTTTGGGGAAAAGTTGACAATTGAGATTCTTTCCAGTCTATAAGGGAAAATATGTGGTTGTAGCTTGTTTCAATTTTACTGTTAAAATATTCACAGTCTCAAAACAGAGTCTGTGGTATTGAAGGGGAGATAAATAAATTTAAAATTAATCCCAGTAGAGTAGTATATGTGAATAAAACGTGAGAAAGCAGGATTAGTTAGAAAAGTTAAATAGAAAAGTTGCATGGTCTTATTTCATTTGGTCCTTGGCATATAAAAATCAAATAATCCAGAGATCCAAGATGGCTGAATAAGGAAAAGATATACTGATTCTGACCACAGGAACATAAAAGAAAAGGGAAGGAACTGCATTCCCAGAGGACACTTGGAGAGACGTTTGCAGGGGAAACTACGAAAAGCAGAGAGATATCATGGAGCAGTGAGTACATTAAAATCATGCATCAGTAAGCAGGAAACCACCAGCAACCCTACAGCTGCTGGCTGTAGGGGACACTATCTTCTTAGAGTGAGGCTCCTGGCACCCAGCAGGGAGGAAAATCCATCCTAAAAAGAGGAGTAGAGGCTCCTGCGGCCCACATGGTACTGGGGGATTTTATTAGAGAGATAAAACCAAGTCCTCACTGACTTTGAGTCTGACATGAAGGGTTTGCCGGGGGGCAGGACACCCACTTAGGTCAATGAGGTACTCCCCTCCCCTCACTCTGTCATGGCTCCCAGACTCAATTTGCCAAGGCAGAGCCCTGACCAACCCCTATTGGTTATGCAGCTGACTCTGGTAAGTCCATGGGTCTTTTGGTGGACAAGGGAGGCTTGTGGCTGAGAGTGCATCCCTTGTTCTCTGTGACTTGAGAGACCTGTGCCCTGTGACTGGAAATTTTGTGACTGTGCAATAGGTATGGGATAGGGTGTAGCTGAATCTTTGGGCAGTCACTAAATCTGACTTCAGAGGCTCGGGGTTCCACACTCACACTAAGAAGCATGCAAATCCTTGTATGATTCAGGTGCATGCATGGGTAAGGTGCCTGGGCACTGTGGGATTACTCTGAGTGGCTGGTTCAGCTTGGAAGAAAGGGGCTGATGATGAGGTCATATCAGTCAAAGGGAAAGTACCTTCCCTGCTGATGATAGAGGAGATCTACCATGCCCAACTTGAAGTCCCCTAGATTATTACTCCACTCTTGAACACTAGCTAAAGCTTCCTGGCCCCATCCAGCATACGCCTCTGGTAATGTACTGAAGAAGCAGATACTCCACTAAGCTACAGAGACATATTTCAAAGATAAAAGCCAACACAGGATAAAATCAACAAATGTTTCCAGAAATACCTAAAAATGAATGTAGAAATATAAGGGAGGAGAGAACTTCCACTTTGACTATGGCCTTGTCTAAATAAGATCGGAGTTTATGAACTCAAGAGGCTTCCATGAAAAGAGGCAACTCATGAAGAGAACCTTGGGTGATTACTGACGTCATAAATAAGAGCGTCAATTGTTAAATCAACAACAGGAGTCACTGTGCACCTGCTCCCCATGTAGGATCTCTGTCCTTAATGTGTTGTACTATGCAAACTAACGTTAAGACTACTACTCAAACAGTACTCTATACTTTGTGTGTCCGTGTGGGTGCAGTCTGTTGATATCTTTACTTAGTATACACTAAGTTGATCTTCTGTATATAAAGATAATTGAAAATGAATCTTGATGAAGAATGGGATGAGAGAGGAAATGGGAGATGGGATGGTTGTGGGTGGGAGGGAGGCTATGGGGGAAAAGCCGCTATAATCCAAAAGTTGTACTTTGGAAATTTATATTTATTAAATAAAAGTTGAAAAAAATCTAAAAAAGAAATATAAGAAATATGAACAAAGAAGACAATATGACTCCTCCAAAGGGACATAACAACATTTCAATATTAGGATGTGAGGACAAACAGATTGATGAAATGCCCGAAAAAAAATTCCAAAGAATGATACTAAGATTACTCCAAAACACAGATAAGCAAATACATGTGTTAAAGAAATCTATTCATACCATGAATGAAAAGTTCTCCTGAGAAATAGAGAGATATTGAGGAGAAATCAAACTGAAATATTAGAAATGAAGAATTCAGTATGTCAAATAGAAAAACACAGTGAAAAGCCTTAACAGACTTGTGAGGCAGAAGAAAGAATATGCGAACTAGAAGATAAATCCTTGGAAATATTTCAGTCTGACAAAAAAGAAAAAAAATGAGAAAAACTAAAAATAGTGTTCAAGATTTATTGGATACTATCTAAAATAACCAAATATACATGTTTTAGTAGTTCCTGAAGGTATAGAGAAAATGGAATTAGAAGCATATTCAGTGAAATAATTACAGAAACTAGAGAGATACAGCACAAGTCCTAAAAGAGAAAAAACTGTGAACTCAGAATACTGTACCAAGCAAAGCTCTCATTTATAAACAAAGCTGAAATAAAGACCTTCTGAACTGAACAGAAATTGAAGGAATTTGTCACCACTCATTAAGCTTTACAAATGATACTTAAGGATGAGCAACACAAGAAAAAGAAAAAGAGTCATCTTCATGAAGGAACATGAAGGCAGAAAATCTCTTAGTAAAGGTACAAAAGATATAAAAAACAAACAATAGGAATACTTATGGAAAAATGGCAGGACCATTTCATTACTTACCAGTAATAGCCTTGACTAAATGGTCTAAATTGTCCAATTAAAAAACACAGTCTGGCTGAATGGATTAAAAAATAAGACCCATCTATTTACTGCCTACAAGAAATACACCACACCAATAAAGTAATACACTTACTGAAAGTGAAATAATGAAAAAAGATATTGCATGCTAAAGGAAAGCAGAAATGAGCAGGTATAGCCATCCTAATATTACACAAAACAGACTTTAACACAAAGACTGTATAAAGAGCCAAAGAAAGGCTTTACATGATGATAAAGGGATCGTTTCAACAAGAGGAAGTGACTTTAGTAAGTATATACACACCCATTGCCAGGGCACTAGGCTATTTAACACAAATGTTAATGGATCTAAAGGGAGATGTAGGCTCCAATGCAATGATAAAGGAGGATTTCAACACACCACATTCATCAATAGACAGGACATCTAGACAAAAAAATCAACAAAGAAATAACAGAGCTAATCTATATTATGGACTAAACGGATCTAATGGATATCTACAAAACATTTTATCCCATTGTTGCAGAATATACATTCCACTCATCAGTACATGGAACTTTCTCTAGGATATACCTCATGCTAGGCCATAAAGCAAGTCTCAAAAAATTAAAAAAATTGGAAACATACCTTGTATCTTTTCTGACCACAATTTAATGAAGCTGGAAATTAAGAACAAAAGAAACTCAAGAAAATATGCTAACATGTGGAGACTGAACAACATGCTCCTGAATGAACAGCCGGTGATATAAGAAATCAGCAGCAAAACTGAAAAATAATTAATGGATTTATCCCTAGTATACAGGATGGCTGAACATATGCAAATCAATAGTTGTGACACATCATATTAACAAAATGAATAAAATCCTTATGATTATCTCAATATATGAAATATAATATTCTTTCATGATAAAAACCTTAAGGAAATTGGATATAGCAGGGGCATTTCTCAACATGATCAAGGCAATATATGACAAGCCCACAGCCAGCATCACACTAAATGGGAAAAATTCAGAAGCATTTCCACTAATATCTGGAACCAGACATAGATGCTCACATTCACTTCTGCTATTCAATATAGTTGTGGAAGTTTTAGCCAAAGCCATTAGGCAAAAAAAGAAATTAAAGATATACACATTGGAAAAGAGGGAGTCAAATTATCTCTTTCTGCAGATGACATGATTTTATATACCAAAGGACTCCACTAAGAGACTGTTGGAACTCTTAGAGTTTGGTAAAGTTGCACAATATAGAATCAGCACACAAAAATCAGTATCCTTTGTCTAAACAAACAATGGTATATCTGAGAAAGAACTTGTAAGATCAGTACTGTTCACAATAGCTACAAAGAAATTCAACCAAGCATGTGGAAAGATCTCTATGAAGAAAATTACAAAACATTAATGAAAGAAATAGGAGCTACAAAACAGGGAAGAATTTATATCATCAAAATGTGCCTACTAACCACAGCAATTTACAGATTCAATATGATTCCAAACAAAACATCAATGACATATTTCTCAGATTTAGAAAAAAATAATTCTAAAATTCATATGGAAACACAAGGGATTCTGAAAAGCTAATGCAAACATATACAACAAAAACAAAGGTAGTGACATCACAATACTAGATTTCAAAACATATTACAGGGCAGTTACAATCAAAATATCCTGGTACTGGCACAAAAATCTACATGTAGACCAATGGAAGAGAATAGAAACCCCAGAAATTAATGCATATAGCTACAACCAACTCATCTTTGACAAACAAGATAAAATAAATCCCTGGGGAAAAGACAATCTCTTCGACAAATGTATTTGGGAATATTGGATCTATGCATGCAGAAGTATTAAACAAAACCACTACACTACCTTATGCCTTATGCAAACATCAACTCAAAATGGATTAAGGATCTAAATCCATGACCTGACATCATCAAATTACAAGAAGAAAACATTGGGGGAATCTTTGCAAGACACTGACATAGGCAGAGACTTCTTGGAAAAGACTTCAGAAGCATAGGCAACAAACACAAAAATAAACAAATGGGATTATATAAAGCTAAGAAGCTTCTGTACTGCAAAGGAAACAATAAACAAATAGGCAACTGACAGAATGGGGGAAATATTTACAAATTATGCAGCTGATAAAGAATTACTATGCAAGAACTATAAGCTCTTAAGAAACTCAACAACAACAAGACAATATAGGTAAGAAATGGGCAAAGGACATGAACAGCTATTTTTCAAAGGATAAAATACAAATTGCCAACAGACATCTGAAAAAATTATCAGAATTACTACCCACCAGAGAAATGCAAATAAAAACCATGGTGAGGTTTTACCTCACCTACTGTTAGAATAGCTATTATCCAAAAATAATAAACGCTGGAGAGGATGTGGGAAAAAGGTACTCTAAGACACTGTTTGTGGGACTGTAAACTAGAACAACCATTATGAAAGACAGTATGGAGATTCCTTAGAAATCTGCAAATAGATCTACCATACAACCCAGCAATCCCACTCCTGGGAATTTACCCAGATGAAATGATATCAGCTTATGAAAGGGTTATTTGTAACCCCATGTTTATTGTAGCTGAATTCACAATAACAAAAACATGGAATCAACCCAGATGCCCATCAACTGAAGAGTGGATGAAGAAAATGTGGTATGTATACACTATGGAATACTTACTCAGCTATTAAAAAGAACCAGAGCATGTCTTTTGCAACAAAATGAAGGCAACTGGAAATCATTATGCCTAGTGAAAGCAGTCCCCAAAAGATAAACATATGTTTTCTCTGATAGTAGCAGTTAATACAGAATCCAAAAAAGTATAAGAACAAAACAGACATTTGAGATTTGATTGCTATTTTTAGCCTTTATTTATGCTCCTGTAGAACTGTGGTCTTTCTATTTTTTTAATTGGTGAACATACGGTTAGTAGTTCATTAAATCTGTGGACTGAAATTATGTGTTTTCAAAAATTACAAAGAAAAGAAAGGAAGAAAGGAGGGGGATTTATAAAGGGAAAGAGGGAAGGTAGGAAGTACTTTATCTTTTAGCAATTTTATCTATGAAATGTATGAAATCTGTTCTTGGTATAGTAATATATTTTTAAATCAAATAATCCTGCTGTCGAAAGATACTTTGGATTTAATCCAACCCAACCCCACTAAACATCATTCATGTGGTCATCTAGTCTTCATTTGAATCCTGCATATCCAAGATAGAACCATTATGTTTTCTGTTTATTGTTATATTAATCAAATAGCTGTGATTTGCTAACAGTACCCATGGATGATAGGTCTGTCTATGAAAGAAAAGAGTAAGTTATGTCATCTCTGTATGTGAATAATTATCCTGCAATATACATAGAGAAACTAAGAAGAATGACCTAGATAATCTGTCCTATCTCCCTAACTTTACTAAAATCCCTGAAAATGAAATGATTTCTTGGCTGCACAAAGTTGTTTATTTGGGGAACCTGAACTAGAAGTCTGGCTGTGTCACTTCACAAGCAGAGATTCTGGAACTAGCTATCAGAGCCACAAGGCCCTCTCTGTTCTAAGCTAGCTAATACAATTTGTTCTGCTTTTCTCATGGGACATGGCTGGCTTCTAGACTTTAGACTATTCCGGATACCTCCTCATGCCTACTATGGTGTAGGAATTGTCTTAAACATAGAACGTGTACCTAATATTGAGAAGTTTATTGTCTAGGATGGGAGATAATCAACTAACTGCAACACAAAAAGCACTGTGTCTAAGAATTTTGTCAATTCCTATGGGAACATGAATGCCAGAATGACTTCAGAGTACTACATGAGTGATATTTCAGTGAATAGAACTTATATGACCTCTTCAATAGCAAGGTGGCTGTATAGGAAAAGCCTTCTTAGTTTGGGACATGTTAAATTAACAAAACTCATCATTCTCTTGACTGGAACACACCCTGCTAACTGTTTATGGCTAAGTGTATTTCAAGTGTATTTCACAGTTTCTCAAATAGGGAAAATTGTACCCTGAACAGTGGACTTGCATACCTACCTAAGAATTGTATACTTCAAAATTTGTGAAAAATAATAAGATGGTATCCCGAGTGAAAGAAAAAATTTTTCTATTGGATTCTGAAGAAAGATTAGAGTTAACAGTGCGAATACTGGGGAAAGTTCAGGCAGAAAGCTAAGGCCTTGAGGAAAGAAAAATATGGCAGTATGGGGAAACAAGAATTGAACTAAGTACTGTAGAGAATTATTGTTTCAAAAGAGGAGTAGGAAGGACAACTGGCCAATGAATTTTAAAGAGAGTCATTTTAAAAAGTATGTAAATAAGCATCACTTTCTCGAAAATAATTCTATATGAATAATGCATTATTTTAATACAGTAGTCTGCCTACAATTTCCCAGATTAAAAACAAAGAAAATAAAGGAGAAGAGCTAACTCATAGAAGATTTTAAAATATGTTACACACAAATTAAACCAGTCAAAACTGGAAAGGATTTTTTTATTACATTTTACAATAAAAATCTATTTATTTTTCCTTTTTCCAATTTTCACTCAGAATTTAAATATTTGGGAAAACATTTAGAAATCATGTACCTAATCAAAGTGGACTTTAAATCCATGCCTTGAATAAAGAGAGCTGAGCTAAACATTTGCTGCATATATTTTAATTTAATTTATCTAAAAGCAGCTTTTTTTGAATAATATCGACATAATAGTTACCACGATTCCTGGAGAACTAGTACTTCACATAAGAATTATAAATTTTCTACCAAAAAGCCACCCTTTATATTGTCTCTCCAAAGACAGAGAAAAGGATGCCACATTCATTCAGTGGTCCTGATGAACTTAAATACAGAAATTGATAATGAATACAAAATTTAAAACAACTTCTATTTATTTAGTGTTTACTATGTTCCAAGGTTTACTATTCTGAACACCTTAGCATTATATATTATTGCTTAGCTCTTTAAAAATGCCATCCCATTGGCTTCTGGTCTCTATTGTTTCTGATGAGAAGTCAGCACTATTAGTTACTTGGTTCACCTGTATAAAATGTGTGCTTTCACTTTTTTATTACATTACCACATCATCTCTGTGTCTATGTGATCTGTTGTAGTAGTTTGTTTTATTTGTTTGTGTTTATCCTGATTGAAGATTTACTGAGCTTCTTGGATCTGTATGTTGATTTTTTAAAACTTCTATTTGAGGTAATTTTAGCCTATATTGCTTCTTTTTTTTCTACTCAATATAATTTTCTTCTCTTTGTGAAACTCCAGTTAGTCAAGTTAAATAGCTTATTTTTTTCTATAGTTCACTGATTCTTAAAGTTCATTTTCTGTAATCTGTTTTGTTGGTTTCAGATATTTATATCAATTAGTTTGAAATACTATTATTTTGAACTAAGAGAAATAATATCACAGTAACAGTAATAATATCACAACTAATTTTATCTCTTGAGGATGACAAAGAATCAACTCATTACCTTAAAATATATAACAAGGATCAATCACTTATCCTATCTTTTCTAAATAAGCTTACAACTATATGTAAATTTTACTATATGTAAAACTATAACTAACAACATATGAGGTTATGTGGCTCTTTATAAAATTATCCCAGCTATGAGATGAAAGCAAAAATTATAGAATTTTAATATGACTATTTTTCACCTCCACTGAAACAACAGATTCAAGAATTAAATATCAATGGGTGCTAACATCAAAAATGAGTGAAACTAGTTTTACTTGTTTCCTTATAAAATAGCATACCATCACCTATAGTTTTGCAAAGAGAGTAAAAATGAGTTTAATTATACCTCTGGATCCAGCTGAAAAATTTTTGGAAATACAAATGAGAGAGGCATGTGTTAAAGAATATGAGTATATACATCAGAGATATATGAACTAGGAAACCTACAGGTCTAATGACCTAAGTTTTCCAGCAGATAAATATTAAGTAAATAGATATAGTAGGATTCTACATGTTTAAAAAGATTTGAAAACCATATTAAGTTAAAAAAAAAAAACTCAGCAAGACTAGAAAAGAGTGTCTAGGGATGCATAAAAACATAAAGAGATAGATACAATATACATAAAGAAATGTAAGGAAATTATTACTATGAAAGTCAAGTTAGTAAATTTTGGAGGAAGGAAAACATTGTGATTACAATGGGCACAGACAAGTCTTCTGGTAGCTGGCAAATTTCTATTTTTTTCTAGGTGGTAGATATTGGATATTTGCCTTTATATATGTTATAATAAGCATATAAAATATTTTACTAAGCTATATTTATTTTATATAGTTTTGTTTTTTAAAAAATAGTTATTTATTTCAAAGGCAGTATTAGAGAGAGAGAGAATTTTCCATCTGCTGGTTCACTCCCCAAATGGCTGCAATGGCTGGAACTGGGCTGATCCAAAGCCAGCAACCAGGAGCTTCTCCCGGATCTCCTACATGGGTGCAAGGGCCCAAATACTTGGCCATCTTTTGCTGCTTTCCTAGGCACATTAGTAGGAGCTGGTTCAGAAGAGGAGTAGCTGGGACACAAACCGGCACCCACATGGTATGCAGCATCTCAGGTGGACGCTTAGCTTACTACACCACAGCACCGGGCCCTGTAGTTTTCTGCATCCATGTTTTATTTCACAAAACAATATACACACAATTTATGTATTATTCACTATTTTCTACATATGCATGTATTTGTTCCAATTTTAGTATATGTGCTGCTGAAGCAAGCACATATATGCACGTAGTTGCAGAGATAATGTATAAGGTAAAAAAGAGAATAAAAAACTTGTAGTAGCTGACTGTAGTTGAGAGTAGTTGTTATAGAATAATGTAAAAATTATAGTTAAGCCAATGATAGCTTTTTGTTAGAGAAAATTCCTGTATAGCCTTTTTTATTGAAGGAATGTCAACATTTATTTGTTTCAGTCAAATTTTTAAATAATTCTTCGAAACACACCTTTATTGAGAAAGCCCTATTAGATATAATTCTGTCATTTAAAATTTCTCTCTTTTTCTAGAGAAAGGGGGAAGCAGGAATGGAAATATCGTATTTTTAGAATTTTATCTGTGGACTACAGTGAATCTCTTTTCTTTGTATTAATATTACATTAACATGAGAAAAAATAAAATTTCTTCTTACTTACTTAACAACTAAGGCCAATCACTCTTGCTACAGAAAATCACACATGATAACACTGCTAGATCCATTAGTAAGTATATTATTTGGCTCACTTCCTTTTTTAACTTTTATTTAATAAATTTAAATTTCCAAAGTACAACTTTTGAATTATAGTGGCTTTTCCCCCCCATAACCTCCTGCCCACTCGCAACTATCCCATCTCCTATCAAAATGTGTCCTAAGTATTAAGTAGTTTGATATAATAAAATATAATTACACTTCTCCATAAAATGAAAGTTCTTGATTTTTGAAATATTTCCCTGGAATATCTAAAGAGAAAATATGTAAGGAGATTTTTTTGTGTGAGACAGAATGCTGTGGTCTGAATTTTGTCTCCTCTCTTCCCCAAAGATGTTGACATTCTAACCCCAGCTATCTGTGACTTCCTTTGGAGCCAAGGTCTTTGAAAGTGAATATGTTAAGATGAGGTGGTTAAAGTAGGGCTTAATCCAATATTTATACTGGATTTTGCTTTTATATTAAGGAGAAATTTGGTCACAAGCAACTTGCACACAGGGAGCACTCCCTTGAAGATGGGGGAGAGATAAAGTTGATAAATCCTCAAGCCAAGAATATCAAAGATTGCCAATAAACCACTAGATGCTAGGATTGAAGCATGGGACAGATTCCCTCTCACAGTCCTGAGAAGAAGAAATCCTGCTGACACATCATCTCACACTCAAATTCCAGAACTGTGAAACCATAATTGTTATTTTAGCCACTTGATCTGTGGAACTCTGGTATAGCAGTGGTGGCGATTTAATGCAGGGAGAGAGTAGGTTGGGGCTACATGATGGCAAATTCTGGATTTAGGGGAAAGGCACAGGGAGAAATACACTGTAATGGGGCAACTGAGGAACTTCAATACTTCAGGTAGTCAGGAGGCAATCTTTAGAAATGTTAAGCAGGGTGCTGGACTTCCCACAGTATGCAGGCTGGAGGTTTGAACTCTTATTGAGATATTAAAAGAAAAGGTGCTTCCAAATGGCAGAGAATTCTGTCAACAGGGTTATAAATCAAGGCATGCATTGAATATTGCAAGTATTTAAGTATTATTTCTGCTTAAAATATACACCTGAGGAATAACTGTATATAAGCAAAGAAGGAATACATAAGTGTTATTAAAGATATAACTAGATAGATAGGATATACATGTATACACATTCATATATTTGTATACATTCATAGTCTCACTATATACATATTTACATAAATATAAACAGATATATAAATAGGTTTACTATGTGATATATAAAAGTAACTAGCTCATTAGTTAACTTGAGAGCTAGAGATTCAAACAATGAACTCCCATTTGCTGGTTCACACCCCAAATGCCCATAATTTTACTTAGCAATTAAGATGCTGATTAGCCTAGCAGGTAAGATGCTGGTTGGCACACCCACATACCTGTGACAGTTCACCAGGATTGAGCCAGGCCAAACCTAGGAGCTGGAAATTCAATCTAGATCTCGAGAGTATTTCAGGAATGCAACTACAGGCATTACCCATACATCCCAGTGTGTGCACTAGCAGGAAGCAAGAAGCAGGAATGGAGTCGGTACTTGAACCCTGGCAGGTGTCCCAAGTGGCATCTTAACTGCTGGGCTAAATGTCCACCCCCATAATATGTTTAAAATGTTTATTTACTTTTTTTTTATTTGAGTTTGAGGAAGTGAAAAAGCACGCTTTTAGTCAGTTTTCCGTTCCTTATAGCCGGAAATGAAATCACTGTCAAGGACAAGCACACAAGGAAAGCAATTTTATTTTTAACATTTTGAAGTAATGAGAGTTATTTCTGCAACTGTACTGCTTGGTTATTTTTCTTTTTTTCATTTTCAGTGATCGTCTTTCATGCCTTGTGGGCAAGGACATTTGTATTGCTATGTGCATCGCCCCTCCACAATAGTATCTTGCATTCAACTCTCTCATGACAGCATACAAAGCCTATAAATTATAACTATTGCCATTTAAAGATTGTGTGGGCAGCTCTGTTGGTTACAATTTCAAAGCCTTTAAGTGCTAAGGGCGATTACTGAGGCAATTAGGAGGTAACTTCTCACTATGGATTTTAATTTAAATGCCATTAATGCCAAGAGAGCTGGGTCTTTCTTTCTTTGAAAAGTCCATAGGCCTTGGGCAGGCTGGTATCCCAAATCAGCACATGGATAGAGAGAGTTACTTGAAAAACAGAAAAAGGGACCATGAAAAATGAATATTTAACTCTAGAATCCATAAAAAGAGCTGCAATTGTGGAGTGTGTACTATGTGCCAAGTATCTGTTTGCTCTCCCCTGTATATCATATTATTTAATTTGCTTTTCAATATTTATTTATTTATTTGAAAGTCAGAGTTACACAGAGAGAGGAGAGGCAGAGAGAGAGAAAGAGGTCTTCCATCTGATGGTTCACTCCCCAATTGGCCACATGGCCAGAGCTGTGCCGATCCAAAGCCAGGAGCCAGGAGCTTCCTCCAGGTCTTCCTATGCAGGTGCAGGGGCCCAAGGACTTGAGCCATCTTCTACTGCTTTCCCAGGCCATAGCAGAGAGCTGGATCAGAAGTGGAGCAGCCGAGACTTGAACTGGTGCCCATATGGGATGCCGGTGCTTCAGGCCAGGGCGTTAACCCATTGTGCTACAGCGCCGGCTCCCATATTATCTTATTTAAGCCAGAAAATCATAATTTGATATTAGTATTATTCTCACTTTATAGAAAAAGTAGTTAAGTTAGAATTTTTGGCTTACGGATACTTATAAATGACAATCATATCCAGCAACTGAACGCAATCTAATAACCAGGCTCATATCATTTCTAGTATACCATGCTGAAAAAGAAAGAACCAATGATTAAAATCTGCTGTGATATAGGAGTGTTTCCTCTTCAAAATTTTGTTTCAAGCTACTCTTTTTAAAAAAAGATTTATTTTTTATTTATTTAAAAGGCAGAGTTATAGGAAGAGAGAGGGAAAAGAGAGAGGGAGGGAGGAAGGGAGAGAGAGAGAGGGAGAGAGAGAAGGAGAGAGAGAGAGAGAGAGAGAGAGAGAAAGATAAATATCTTCCATCTGCTGGTTCACTCTCCAAATGGCTGCAACCACTGGGGTTGGGCCAGGCTGAAGCCAGGATCCAGGAGCTTCATCTGGGTCTCCCACGTGGGTTCAGAGATCCAAGCACTTAGGCCATCTTCTGCTGCATTTCAGGTACAAAAGCAGGGAGCTGGATGGGAAGTGGAGCAGCTGGGTCTCAAATCAGTCTCCATTATGACACAACACTGGCTCCTCAACCTACTCTTGAAAAAAGAGATGTCCTTCCACTAGTCTGGCCTGGAAGTGGCTGTTAATGACAGGCTGCTGACAGCTTTGGAAGTATGTGTCCTGCTGGATGAATTGCCAGTAGAGAAAGAAATCCATTATCCAGATATCTGGTGAAAATCTCTAGGCAAATAATATATGTACTTTTTTTTTTTAACCTATCAGTATGTGCTTTCACTTCTCATTTTATTTGCACTGTGGATCCAGCCATATTTCACTGAACACATTGTGGGGAAAATATCTTCAATTCAAGTAAAATTTAAAGTGAAATAGACACTCAAATTCCAACATCACTATACCCATGGATGTTCTTCAGCCAAAGTATAGGTATTTGTCAGAGGCAGCAATACTCATAGGTAAATCTTGTTAAAAATACCCAAAGCATCCTTTTCTGTGACCCTCAAATCATGAAAATTGAATAAACAGAAGCAAAATGGCTGAAACATCTACTCTCCAGCCACAGAATTCAGTCTCTGTTCATAAAACATTTGCAGGGAGAACAACAGCATCATAAAACACACCCTCACTCAACAACACTTAGTCTTTCTGACATTAACTCCTGCAGAATGTGCTGGGTGAGCACAGCCACAGGACCGAATGGTGTACACAAAAGCCTTTGAAAAATAACAGGGCTCGCTTGGATAGAAACAAAAGCCCCACTGGGCCAGCCAAACAAAAGGACTCAGCTGCTAGAAGGAGAGGGAAAAAAAATCGCTTCTTCATTCTCCGCTCCAAAGGAAACAAAGAAATGTTAGTGAAGCAGAAATTATTTTGCATTATCATCTGACTTATGAGAAAAAGCAGAAGTATCTTTTAACACTGAAATGCTGGTACTTGTTGAAATAGCATGTTAGAAAATGAAAAAAGTAGACAACTGTTTCAAGAAGAAAGAACAGGGAGTTTTTAGGGGGAGTGTGCCTGGGGGAAACAGACTGCCCAACTTGCCTTTAAACAAGACATCTAGGGGTAAAAGACAGTTTACTGGATAGTAAGTTTTCAAAGGCAGTGGCCAAAATGTTAACAGAATTTCCCAAGGAGCAATACATAAGGAGCTATTTAAGGAGCAATCCAAGATGCAACAGGGAAATCTCGATATGGAAGATGAGCTATTATTTACGGAGGCAGCTTCTTCATCTTTAAACTGAAGTTGTTTTGAGAATTAAAGCAGCTAATGGATATAAGCAGTGAGCATACAATAAAATCTTCATTTTTCTTTATCACTCTAGTGATTATACCATCAATCCTATCTGCAGATATTTATGAAAACTAAAAGATCCAATGAGTTACTTTAAAACTATTTAAATTATAAAAAGTATGCTGGAAACCAAGTAACCACCAAGAAAAAAGATGGCTTCCTAAGTTTAGTCTTCAGTAAGTTACTTCCTGAACATTTTTCTAAAGGATATAGGAGGTTAATGTTTTCCTAGCCATCATATGCAAAAGTTCAAGTCATTACAATGTTTGGTAATAATAACATTGAGCAATTATTGCATCGTTTAGTCTTCACAACAACACCATGAATAATGAAGTTTCTATTACCTCAGTTTAATAAAAGAAGAAAATGAGGCTTGATAACATTTAAAAATTTCATCTGAGTTCATTAAACTAGAAAGTAGTACAGTACTTAGGATCTGAATCTCGGTTTACCTGATTCCATAGCCTGTACTTTAACTTCTGTGTAATAGAAAAATCTAGAGACCAGAAAGTGCAAGAAAGCATTGTATTCCTCTCTCATGTAATAAAGTGTACCAAACTCTCTGAATCATAGTTAACAATCTTAGAAGCACACATCTAACTAAAAGTCCTTATCATCTTTAGCACAGGTTGGGGACCAACAGAAAGTATACAGCTTTGTAGCCTAGCTGCATCACAAGCAGAAATGTAGACTATTGAATTGTTCTGTTTGCATTTCACATGGTTTTTTAGTGCTGTAGATGGACTGGGTGGTTGCAAATTAAACTTCTATGAGGAAGCACTCTTATTTTGATAAGTGTCAGAGGTTAAGAAGAGAAGAGTGGATTGGATTATAGTGAGAGAAAAAAACAAAGCAGTTATATTTATTCCCCCCCCCCCCACTCCTTTGAAAACATTGATCTGCTTCTCAGACCAAAGACTTTGGTAATTTTTTTTTTTAACCTGCAAGAATTAGGACCATACATTAGGTCTATACCTTACAATTTAGGGAAGAAGTATTTAGTAGCATAGAATACTGGGTTTATAATAACTAGAATACTAAAACCATAAAGTTGAAAAGACTTTAGGACTCATACTGGTTACTATTTGACTTTAAAGAGAATAAAGAATCAGAGAAATAAGCAAAATAATTTAAGTCCATAATATTTTGGTGAGCAAGATAGTATTAGAAATAAACAGTATGGGGACACACACACAAGACACATTAACTTGTCAACCTTGTAGCTTTACACTTAACACAGTGCCTAACTAGAGATATATTTGTTGATTGACTTCATGAGCAAATAAACCCAGTTTTTTTTTTTTTTTGAGTTAGAAATTACAATTTATTACACACCTGGTTGAAACAGCAGATCACATTGGAAACTACTAATTGCTAATATATGCAAAACCTGCCTAGTCTCCTTACCTTATTTGGTTTAATTGTTTTTTTTAAACTTTTATTTAATGAATATAAATTTCCAAAGTACAGCTTATGGATTACAATGGTTTCCCCCACCCCCATAACTTCCCTCCCACCCGCAACCTTCCCCTTTCTCGCTCCTTCTCCCCTTCCATTCACATCGAGATTCATTTTCATTTCTTATATACAGAAGACCAGTTTAGTATATATTAAGATTTCAACAGTTTGCACCCACATAGAAACACAAAGTGAAAAATACTGTTTGAGTACCAGTTATAGCATTAAATCACAATGTACAGCACATTAAGGACAGAGATCCTACATGAGGATTAAGTGCACAGTGACTCCTGTTGTCGATTTAACAATCCGACACCCTTGTTTATGGCCTCAGTAATCTCCCTAGGCTCCAGTCATGAGTTGCCAAGGCTATGGAAGCCTTTCAAGTTCATTGACTCTTATCATATTTAGACAAGGTCATAGTCAAAGTGGAAGTTCTCTCCTCCCTTCAGAGAAAGGTACCCCCTTCTTTGATGACCTGTTATTTCCACTGGGATCTCACTTGTGGAGATCTTTCATTTAGGGTTTTTTTTTTTTTTTTTTTTTTTTCCAGAGTGTCTTGGCTTTCCATGCCTACAATACTCTCATGGGCTTTTCAGCCAGATCCGAATGCCCTAAGGGCTGATTCTGAGGCCAGAGTGCTGTTTAGGACATCCGCCATTCTATGAGTCTGCTGTGTATCCCGCTTCCCATGCTGGATCGTTCTCTCCCTTTTTGATTCTATCAGTTAGTATTTTCAGACACTAGTCTTGTTTATGTGATCCCTTTGATTCTTAGTCCTATCATTATGATCAATTGTGAACTGAAATTGGTCACTTGGACTAGTGAGATGGCATTGGTACATGCCACCTTGATGGGATTGAATTGGAATCCCCTGGTATGTTTCCAACTCTGCCGTCTGGGGCAAGTCAGCTTGAGCATGTCCCAAATTGTACATCCCTTCCCTCTCCTATTCCCACTCTTATATGTAACAGGGATCACTTTTCAGTTAAGTTTCCACACTTAAGAATAACTGTGTATTAATTACAGAATTCAATCAATAGTATTAAGTAGAACAGACCAAAAAAAATACTAAGAGGGATAACATATTAAGTTGTTCATCAACAGTCAGGGCAAGGGCTGATCAAGTCACCGTTTCTCATCATGTCCATTTCACTTCAACAGGTTTCCTTTTTGGTGCTCGGTTAGTTGTCGCCAATCAGGGAGAACGTGTGATATTTGTCCCTTTGGGATTGGCTTATTTCACTCAGCATAATGTTTTCCAGGTTCCTCCATCTTGTTGCAAATGACCGGGTTTCATTGTTTTTGACTGCTGTATAGTATTCTATAGAGTACATGTCCCATAATTTCTTCATCCAGTCTACTGTTGGTAGGCATTTAGGTTGATTTCAGGTCTTGGCTATTGTGAATTGAGCTGCAATAAACATTAATGTGCAGATGGCTTTTTTGTTTGCCAACGTAATTTCCTTTGGGTAAATTCTAAGAGTGGGATGGCTGGGTTGAATGGTAGGGTTATATTCAGGATTCTGAGGAATCTCCAGACGGACTTCCACAGTGGCTTAACCAGTTTGCATTCCCACCAACAGTGGGTTAGTGTCCCTTTTCCCCCACATCCTCGCCAGCATCTGTTGTTTGTAGATTTCTGAATGTGAGCTATTCTCACCGGGGTGAGGTGAAACCTCATTGTGGTTTTGATTTGCATTTCCCTGATTGCTAGTGATCCTGAACATTTTTTCATGTGCCTGTTGGCCATTTGGATTTCCTCTTTTGAGAAATGTCTATTGAGGTCCTTGGCCCATCTCTTAAGTGGGTTGTTTAAAATAAACCCAGTTTTAAAAAATCTTCATATTGCTAGCTGTCTAAGAAGTGAAACAAATGTAACCAAAAATAATTCATCCAATGAGAAGATGCGCTTTGAATTCTGATAGACTAGTTCAAATACAAAACTTCACCATTTGTCAAATTTATGAACTTGAAGAAGTTGCTTAATCTTTCAATTTTTGTTTTTTATAAATTTCATATAAAAAGAGTTGTGACTACAATTCCTGGGGTGGGCAGGTGGGTTTGACTTCAGCTTTCTCATTCCTGTTTCAAACAAAAAGACTTTTCTTTAAATAGACACATTAAAGTTTGGTTTAAATTTTATTGGGTAAGAGTAATATAGAGGCTCTACTTCTTTAATTTTTTATTTGACAGAAATAGACAGTGAGGGAGAAAGACAGAGAGAAAGGTCTTCCTTCCGCTGGTGTACCCCACAAATGGTCACAACGGCCAGAGCTATGCTGATCTGAAGCCAGGAGCCAGCTACTTCTTTCTGGTTTCCCACGTGGGTCCAGTCACCCAAGCACTTGGGCCATCCTCCACTGCCTTCCCGGGCAACAGCAGAGAGCTGGACTGGAAGAGGAGCAACTGGGACTAGAACCCGGTACCCATATGGGATGCCAGTGCCGCAGGCAGAGGATTAACCAAGTGAGCCCCGGTGCCAGCCCCTAGAGGTTCTACTTTTATAATAAAGTTTGATAACTACTAACTTATGTTTGTGCAATATGCTGCTTTCCCAGGACATGTATCATTTTTGTATTTACCACTTTTTTGGATTGTTCTTTCTTAATTGATAGTGAAGACAAAGGTAAGATACATAATATTTTTTAAACAAAGATTTATTTTATTTATTTGAAAGGCAGAGTTACAGAGAGAGAGAGAGAGATAGGGAAAGGAAGAGAGAGAGCTTAACAACCACCTAGCTCAGTCTCCAAATGGCTGCAATGGCCAGGGCTGGGCCAGACAGAAGCCAGGAGCTAGGAGCTTCATCTGGGCTTCCCACATGGGTGCATGGGCCCAAGAACTTGGGCCATCCTCTACTGCTTTCCCAGGTACATAAGCAGTGTGCTAGATCTGAGTGGAGCAGCTGGACCTGAAACCAGAGCCCATATGGCATGCTGGCATTGCAGGTGGTGGCTTTACCTGCTGCACCATAAACCTGGCTTCCTTAAATATTCTTTAATAATAAATATATCCTGATCAGACAGTTGGGGTGAGAAACATATTTTGGAGTAAATAATTTGGCTGCCTGTGTCATTCCATTGTTATTGCTCACCTTCATTCTTACAGTCAGCCAGCACTTAGTGAATTAAGTCAGCAAAAGCTGAGGATTACTGGAGAGAATCAAGGATGGAGTTTAAAATTCTATTTACACAGGGCAATTGAAAGTGGTAGTTCTTCAATAAGACCCAAAAATGTTTAAGTTAATGTGAGTCCATTTAAATTCCAGAGCATTTTCAATAAAAAAATTTATATTTGATCTTGATTATGAAAATATGTGTCTAGGGGTCGGCACTGTGGTGCAGTGGGTTAAAGCCCTGGCCTGAAGCACCGGCATCCCATATGGGCGCCAGTTCGGGTCCCTGATGCTCCTCTTCCAATCCAGTTCTCTGCTATGGCATGGAAAAGCAGTAGAAGATGGCCCAAGTCCTTGGGCCCCTGCACCTGCATGAGAGACCTGGAGGAAGCTCCTGGCTCCTGGCTTTGGATCGGCACAGCTCCAGCCATTGCAGCCATCTGGGGAGTGAATCAGCGGCGGACAACCTCTCTCTCTGTCTCTACCTCTCTCTGTAACTTTGTTTTTCAAATAAATAAAATAAATCTTATATATATATATATATATAAGTGTGTGTGTGTGTGTCTAGAAGGATAACTGATTGCCACCAATTAATCGATTTGTGATGACATTCTGATTCTGTGATTTCTATAGGAGAATAAAAACCCATATATTTTCCTATTACTTTTGGTTTATTCACCCAAATCAACAGAAGCAATCATCACTGTATTTCAGAAGGAACACTGTTGAAGGGAACATCAGCAATAAATAAATGTCACCCTTCTTCATTTAATACTTTAATTATGAGAAATTAGTGCCTCAATGAATTATTTAAATCAAATTGGAGTCAAATAAGAATAAATTCATGTGTGTTTGTGTACATTGATGATGTCTTTCCTTCACAAGGATCCCGTATTCATGAACTCATTCTACTTTCAAGATCGTCAGAATTAAGTTATTAATATGAACTTTGAATCTTTGTCTTGCTCACTTTGGACCACAGGAAAGAAAACAACAACTTTTTCCACATCCTTTGGTGAATCCAATATGGAGACACAAAGACACATGATGAAAAGGTTGGCTGTAAATCTTTTAACATTAGTCCAACTGGAGACCAGTTCTCTCTAACATCATGCCCTTCTTGTGTTCTCAAGAATTTTCATTTTACTAAGCCAACATCTGCCACCCAATAATAACTATTTTTCCTAGTTCTATCTTCTAGATTGAGAAAATTCTTTCCTGTTACACTTTTTATTTCTCCATTTATCAAGCAAACATCTATTGAGCACTTAGTGTCAGAGCTGCTGTTGTAGATGCTCGTGGGGCACAGCACTGAGCAAAATAAACTTTTCCACCTTCCTGGAAGTTAGTGTAAAATTTGCAATGTCTAGATAGTGAATATGCCATGAATAAAGTAAAGCCTTAAATAAGCTGTGGAAAAAATCTCCTGTGAAAAGAGGGTTCCAGACACAAAGAACAGGAAGACAAAAGCCTTATGCAGCAAGAAGCTTAAAACTTGGAAACAGCAGCAGTGTAACTGAAGTGTAAGGTAGCTAGGGTATTGGAAACAAGGATATTGATTAGGTTAAGGAAGCTATCTGATTTATATATATATTTTTTAAAATTACTCTGGTTATATAAATAAACTGTCAAGTGGGCAAGGTGGGAACAGAGAAATGAGTTCAAATACGACTAGTACTCTGGGAAAGAGATAAAAGGTGGATTACAGCAGCAAGGGTAAAGATGGTGAGGGTAGATTGACAGAATTTGCTAATGAACTAGATACAGGTATGAGTAAGAGAGAGAAGTTTGATAACTTCTGAATTTTTGGTCTAGATAACTGGATGTTACATAATGAGCTAGAGAAGATCACAGGAAAAGCTGGTTTTGAAAAGCAAAATTAAGAATTGTGTTTTCTATATGTTAATTTCAAAATGCCTGGGGCTGGCACCATGGCGGAGTAGGTTAAATCCTCTGCCTGTGGCACCGGCATCCCATATGGACACAGGGTTCTAGTCCTGGCTGCTCCTCTTCCAATCCAACTCTCTGCTGTGGCCAGGGATACCAGTAGAAGATGGCCCAAGTCCTTGGGCCCCTGCACCCACATGGGAGACCAGGAAGAAGCACCTGGCTCCTGGCTTTGGATTGGTGCAGCTCTGGCCGTTGTGGCCATTTGGGGGGTGAACCAATAGTAGAAAGACCTTTCTCTTTGTCTCTCCCTCTTACTGTCTGTAACTCTACCTTTCAAATAAATAAATAAAATCTTTTAAAAAAATGCCTGTTAGATGTAGGTAACTATGTTTAATATACACTTGCTTTGGTTTGAGTACGTGCCCCAGTAGTTCAGGGACTGAAAAGTTGTTCTGCAGACTTCTGCAGAAGTCTTGCTTCAGTTATTTTACTATAGCAACAGAAAATGGACTAAAGCAGGAAACAGTATAGGGATGGAATTTAAAGCCCCAGGACCCAGTGAAACTAGCTAGGACAAGAAGTCGGAGGAAAATAAAGAGGTACCAGCACTGAATCTTAGGGAACTCTAGGTTTCAAAGGTTAAAGAAAGATGTTTGGAAACTTCTAAAAGTTCTCTCTCTAAATTTACTTACTTGTACATATTTATGTATAAATCTTGAGATAACACTGGAAAAGCAAACTAGCTTCATCTTGTAAAAGCACCTGATATATTTCATGAAAATGAAATACTGTTGCCAGGACTTGAAAAGCAAGGTAGAACAAATAAACCAGAAGCCTCAAATTGTTTTATAAAACATATCTAGTGGATCAAATTAATGAAATCAAATTCCACTTTAACAGAAGTCCTATCATCCCTTTAACTGATACTTTTAACTCAAAGACATCATGAATACAAATGGCAGGAGCAAAACTGATACTTTTCCCAATAAACCATTATATTTTCCATGGAACCATTCTGAAAAATTAAGGTTTATTCCCAATAAGTTGCAATAAATATATCCCTGTACTCCAGAATGATTTTAGTTTTTCTTCAGATTACTTAAATTAAGAGACTTTTCTTAGGAAAACTTACAAGAGAATGTCCTAGCTAAAAGTTTTTAAAGTTATATATTACAATAAAGAAGAATTGTTCAACTAAGTTAGTAAGAGCAGTAACCAGGCCTGATTCCTCATTGAGTGGGTCACAGTGCCTTGTATGAATGAAAAGAACTAATTTCAAAGTGATGAAGGAAAAATTTAGAAGACAGCAATTCAACTTCATCAACCATTTGGTGAGCTGCCAAACACTCAACTGTCATATCTCGCTTCCAAGGATTCATTCAAAGTGCAAACCTTCAGAAGTCTGATCTAATGGAGTCATCAGGAAATGATCACCACCACTTTTGCTGGAGACATCTGAAATGCTTTTTACCAGTAGCAATCTAGGACAGAAATTATGACATACAATCAAGCAAATGAATATGCCGCTGTGCTATTTAGAGCAGGAAGGAAATCCATGGGATAGCAGATCTAAAAGCTTATTCGTTATTAGTTAGTGTACATCCAGGTCTCAAAAGGCTTGTTTCCTACTAAACAAGTAAGAAAATATCAATTTTAGTTTGAATTTAAGCATAAAGGGAATATATTTCTAAAAACTATGCACCTTTTGTTCTAATGTACCCTTAGAAACACTCCACACACTACTTCAATTTATCAGAAAATCAAAGTGCAGACACCTGGGAAAGAATAAAATATCAAAGAAAAAAAAACAGTTAAAATTTCCGAAGATTCATCAAAACACAAAAGGGCTGACTTTCTTTTTTATAAGACTAAGTTTGATGGACAGGAAAAAACAATAGCTTTTATCTACTTTGTTCAGACTACCTGTATAGCATACCGATTGAAATGTGAAAAACTAGAGATCAAGGCAGCTCTGATTGAAGGATTATACTTTTAAACACTTTAATAATTACATCATGGTCACTGAAGGAGAGATAAGTCCATTCCTTTCTGTTTTCTCTGCTCCTAGCCCATGGTGGTAGATAACAAACTAGATGTTTGTTGATTGTATTGAGCCGAGTCCACTCAGTTCTCTTCCCATACATATTTCAAGTAGTGCTTTCCATTTCTCTATGCTTTAAAACAAAATTTAGTTTATAGATGTGGATGCTGTTATATCTTATAACCATTATAATTTCATTGTACGCATCACTTTCTACTTTTTCAGTAGAAAATAAATCCATCTTTTTACTGTAAACTATTTTGTAGGCCATTGTTAGGACTATCTTCCTTTATGCATCTTTCTATTTTTAAACATTTTGTGTTTTCTTTAAATTTTTTTGTTTACTTAAAATATGTACTATAAATACATGGTAGAAATTCCTAAAGGCATAGAGTATAAAGTAACCAAGTAAGTTTTCTTCACAAATATTTCCCAATCTAGTGCAACCACTATAACATTTACTTTTCTAGATATACTCTATGTATATACATATTATTTATATTCATTCTTCTTTTATACAAATGGTAAATCATCACATATACTGACTATATAATATATGTAGCTTAACAAAATATATGGAATTTTACTCCATTGTAGTATATTTATTTCATTCATTTAGTACATTCAATCATTCAGTATATTTATTTCAGTGCCTCATTTTTTTAAAGTTAGATGGTTTATATGAATATACTGAAATTCGAATAGCCATTCATCTTTTATCATTTAAATTGTTTGTTTTTGCTACTAGAGCCCCTGTTGTAGTTAACTTTGCCATTTGACACTTAGGCAAGTACACTTACAAGATGACTTCCTAGAAGTAGAATCAGAATTTCAAAGTATTTATACATTTAAAACATATTTTTTTTAAAAAAGGAAAGTAAAGATGGGTATACATATGAGTACAAGTTATAACCTTTCCCCAATGTTTCAGACTTTGTATTTCACAGCATATTTAATTGGGGCTTAAAAAACAGTTCTCAAAAGAAGACATGCAAATTAATTGTTTAAAAACTAATTAAAAATTAAAATAGAAAGTTAAATACATTTTCATACTGTTCTCCACTTAGCCTCTTTTAGCATTTTGAAAGAGCTCTTCTCTCACGTCTGCTAGCAGTACACTGCCACAATGTTTGAATGTGGGCAATCTGATAGATGAAAATAGCATCTTGTACTTTTAATCTTATTATGAATAACCTTATTATGAATAAGGTTGATCATCATTCAAATGTATAATAGGTTTTATTGGGATACATTCTTCATATTATGGCTTCCTTTTTCACTTTGTTAGTGGTATTTTTTAATGAACAAAAGTGCATAATTTTAATGTAGTCCAACTTACAGCTCTATATATTTTCACTTTTAAGTATAAAAATTTGAGAGATGATTTATTTGGATGTCTATTATGAGGCAGATATCCAACTTTGTTTAAAAGATAGATACAAGTGTGGGCATTATGGCAGAGCAAGATTAAGCCTCTGTTTGAGGTGGCCATGTCCCATATAGGAGCATTGGTTGGAGTCCTGGCTACTCTGCTCTGATTCAGCACCCTACAAATAAGCCTCAGAAGCAGCTTAGCCTACTATGCCACAATGCCGGTCCCTTAAAATGAAGTTTATTTTCTGATGTTGTACCTTCTTCTCCAGTGACATATTATGGGTATTCACCTGTAGTATGACCCTTAGCAGTATTTAAAAATTACCTTTATATGGAATTCACTTTATTTTATATGGAAAATTCACATTATCTTTAAATTCCACTCTTCCATGAACCACTTGACGCCCCTTTATAGTTCTCACATGTGTAAATAAAGGTTGATTCTTAGTTTTTTATTATTTTTGTTGCTACTGAAAATGTTTTATCCTCTCCATTATATTTTTTATTTGGTAACTATGTTTATATTTGTCTACCTACTTATATGCTACTCACTTATTTATTTTAATTTAATTTTATTTTTTTTAACTTTTATTTAATGAATATAAATTTCCAGTGTACAGCTTATGGGTTACAATGGCTTCCCCCTCCCATAACTTCCCTCCCACCCACAACCCTCCCCTCTCCCACTCCCTCTCCCCTTCCATTTGCATCAAGATTCATTTTCAATTCTCTTTATATACAGAAGATCAATTTAGTATAAAGATTGCAACTGTTTGCACCCACATAGAAACACAAAGTGAAACATACTGTTTGAGTACTAGTTATAGCATTAAATCACAATGTACAGCACATTAAGGACAGAGATCCTACATGGGGAGTAAGTGCACAGTGACTCCTGTTGTTGACTTAACAAATTGACACTCAAGTTTATGGCGCCAGTAACCACCCTAGGCTGTCGTCATGAGTTGCCAAGGCTATGGAAGCCTTCCAAGTTTGCCGACTCTGATCATATTTAGACAAGGTCATAAAAGACAGAGTGAGGATAGTAACCAATGATCCTAAGAGTGGCATTTACCAGGTTTGAACAATTATACAGCATTAAGTGGGGAAGAGGACCATCAGTACACACAGGTTGGGAGTAGAGCCATTGGTGGTAGAGTAGAGGTTATGATTACAAAGGAATGAGGCCCAAGTACACTAGACAGGGTCTAGAACAAAGGACAGAGTCATTATTAGAGGAGCTAAGAAAGGTGCTGTCTAAGCTACAATTAAGTTTTCTAATTGAGAGGCAAATAGAACCTGATAGAAGGGGCTTGATAATACTCTGTTGGGCTTTAGGCCTTGTAAGTTAAGAGGCCCAGACCTATCTATCTCTTCACATGGGGTATATCCTAAGGGAGATGTGAACCTCCTAGGGGAAGGCACTCTGTTGACTTTCATTACTTGGCTGGCCTGGGAGGAGAGCTGGCTTTTATACTTGACCATCTTACTGGATTCCTTCATTAATTAAAAATAATTTTGATAATTTCCTTTAGCTTACCATCACAAATCAAGATTTTTCTCCTTTTCCATTTATAATCAAGCTTATGTACAGAACTATGTGAATTATAATTATGACAAAAGACATTTTAAAAAGGTTTCGCAAATGATGATATATTGTTTGAACCCTCACTTAAGTATGGACTAAATATGCAATATCTCTATTTTTCAAAACTCTATAGCTCTTGTTCAGTATACTTTTAAAGTTTTCTTCCCTTTTATTTTATTTATTTCTTTTTACTGTTTGTAATACATTCAGAAGTTTCATAATGCTATTATTTGGGCCTTTTTTGTGTTCCTCTGATATGGAATCCTTCTTTGCAATTCCTTCTATGATTTTACTATTTAATACTTCAGCACTTGTTTTACTGAACTTATATTATGCTTTTTAAATTTTATTTTATTTTTATTCATTCAAAAGGTTGAAAGAGAAGGAATGGGTGGGAAGGGAGAGAGAGAGAGTAAGAGACAGAGAGAGAGAGAGAGAGAGAGAGAGAGAGAGAGAGAGAGAGAGAAAGAGAGAGAAAGCTAGCTTATATCCATTGGTTTATTCCTCAAATGCTTACAATGGCTGGGCTGGCCCAGGCAGAAGCCAGGGGCCTGCAACTCAATATAGGTCTTCATGTGGGTGGCAGAGATTCAAGTACTTGAGCCGTCATTTGCTTCCCCCAAGAGTGTGCGTTAGCAGGAAACTGAAATCAGAAGCCAACCTCAGACTTCAGCCCAGGAACTCTGATATGGGACGTGGATGGCTCAGGCAGTGTTTAACTGCTGCTAAGGCCTGCCCCTGAACTTGCTGTTTCAAATTGTCCTGTAGCATGACTCATGACTAATTTTCTTCTGTTCTTTGAATCATAGGCTGAGCTCTTTGTTATTTTTCTTTCCTTGTTTTCTTCCTTTTGCTTTCTTCCTTTTAACACAGAGTTCATAGCAGTTCTGGAGCCACACACCAATGATTTGCAGTGTGGCTTGTAACCACTGAATCCCCCTATCTGTGCATGTAATAAAAGTACCATACAGAGTGTCTTAAAAGGACTAAAAGAGATATCCCTATGAAACACTTAGAACACTGCCTAACACATTGGAAGTGCTGAATAGATTAGATTACAATGATGATGCTTCTTGGAGGTATTTTCATCCTGTTCATGGTTGGGCAGCTCACTTAGACATCTGTTTGCTTTGTAGTGTACATGACCATCAGTTTATCCTTTTCCTTCCAACTTACAATCTTTTGTTTTCCTGAGTGACAGTGTTTGCTGAGTAAATGACTTGCTGTGCCTGGACAATAGCTGGGGAAGGAGTTGGAGGAGCTCAGTAAAGCTTACCCAACTGTGCTGTTTTTCTTAGAACACCTAAAATCTGATGCCTTTGAGATTTTACAAGATGTCCTACGTCAAGGTCCATCTAGTTTGGGTAATTTCTCAGATTCAGTGTATGGCTACGGAACTTATGTTTTCATTGGAGAATATCAGCATTACTGCTCACCTTTCCCACTGTGGTCTCCCAAGAGCAAGTTTCAGCTACTCTTTGACAAACAGAAGGCTGCTAGGCTACCAGCTCCATGTACACCTCTGCGGATTTTGTGATATCAGTGAGAAGTCACAGGATTTTGTCAATCACCAGTACTTTTTCAGGAAAGGAACAAAATGGTGAGCACACCTGAAACTTTTTTTTTAAGTCTCTCTTGCTTTCTTTTCTTTCTTCAGTCATGGTATTTTAAGTGCATTTAGTCAAGTTGTCCTTCATCACTGCTAGCCAACATTTTTCATCATTGTTGTTACCGATTTTCTCTATGCTTTATTTTGTGAGTTATGGGGGGGGGGATTTCTGTGAGCCAGTAAAGGCTCATCTGCTCTCATCACTTTAAAATCAGTTCATAAATGCTATATACATTCAGTTTGGTGGAAATCTTGACCATAGTCATCAGTTTTATCCTCACCTTTCCATGATTTCTGTTTCCAGTCTTTCCTTATATCCATGGGACACACTTTTATATCTATATATGCAGGGTAATAGATAAAACCTGATAAATTCCATTCTATTTCTGAGAATTCTATGTTCAAGCCATTTGTAATTCACAGAAATGAGGAAAGGCTGACTAAAATGAGAGATGGGACAGGAGCTGTGGCGCAGCTGGTTAAAACCCCAGCCTGCAGCACTGGTATCCCCATGAGCGCTGGTTCTATCACTGGCTGCTCCACTTCCATTCCAGCTCTCTGCTATGGCCTGGGAAAGCAGGAGAAGATGGCCTAAATTCTTGGGCCCCTACACCTACTTGGGAGATCCAGAAGAAGCTCCTGGCTCCTGGCTTCAGATCAGCTTAGCTCTGGCTGTTGCAGTTCATTTGGGAATTGAACCAGTAGATGGAAACTCCCCCCCCCCCCCCCAGTTCTTTCTCTCTAACTTTGTCTTTCTAATAAATATAATAAATATTTTTAAAAAAAAGTTGAACACATTAAGGATGATATCCTGATGGTAGGCACAGTCCAACAATGTACTCACTATAACTAAATAAAAATTTATATTTGAGAATCAATTATTCTAAAATAGGATATAATAAATCTCATAGTACATTTGAAGTATTTAACTTTCTCTAATCTACAGTGAACAAAAAGATTCTTAGAAGAAAGCTAACAGGATTTTATACTGCACTAACAGAAAAAGACCATGGAGTTCACACATAGAATTCACTTAGTATGTTCTATGGTTAAAAGCACATAAAAGAATCTTTATATACAGTTATGTGCATTGTTATTTACATGGTATGATTTTGCCACACTTGACAAACTCATAGGATTGAAACAATAAAATAAAAGATCTTAATATAATGATGTATCAGGAATGATTGATGAACTGGGGTACTCAGTCTAAAAAAGAAAGACCTAAGAGGAGATCTGACAATGGGCTCCCAATATCCAAAGAGCTCTCCTGCGAAGAACTGTCCACTGTAGCTGGGAGATTGGAAATAGGATTAACAGACAATTTCAGGAGAGTTCCAACTCTCAGCTCAATTGTAGGGAGAAAAATTACAATGATTAAAACAGTCTCTGCGAAAACAGCTACTGCTGTTTCTCCCCAGAGTATTAAAGCAGACATTGAAGTCATGCTCGAGTTTTCTCTATAAAATCCTGTGTATACATTTATAAGGTGATATTACTTATTATCTCTGTATATGTACATTTCACACAATACACCATCATCCCCTCTGAGGGCAAAGTATGTCTCTATCTTAATTGTTAGTCCTGTACTCTGAGAGTGTTCGATTAATGGTTTGCTAATTACATGAATGAATTTATATACTTGAGAGACTGGAATACTTGAGATGTAAGAATTATCACATGTCAAAATTGTTATGATTATTTTAAAAACTGGCACTACATTCTGGTTATTCAAATGAATGGAACTATGAAGGCTAAAATTTTCAATTTGATCAACCACTAATTTAGGACTCAACAAATATTTTTTAGGATCCTAGAAAGCAACTATTTCTTCATATAACTAATGGTCTATACTGAACAGATCATACATACATACACACACACACACATCCCTTCTTTATTCACTTTTTCAAGACACTAATTCAGCTGGAAAAATGTGCCTAGTGTGTTGTTTGTGTCATTTTTACTATTCTTTTCTTCCTAACAGATTTTCATGTTTGAGTGTTAATTTTCAAACTTGCTCATTAATTCTCAATCTTGCCCAATATCAGCTTTTATTGCTGAAATTTCCAAATTTTAATGAACTCTTGGTGGGATCTCAAAACTATATAACCCATGACAACTGTATTTAAAATATATTTAAGCTGGCTTTCTTTATGGATGTTAAAAACAGATTTTAACAGCAACATTATTCTCATTATATTTTCTATATGAGATAAAATGCCCAAGGTATGCAACTGCAATTGAATTGTGTTCAGAGATAAAGTTTATGTAGTACAGGCTTTTCACTGACAGCTTAATGGAATTAGTAATCATAGTCCTTGAATAAAAAATGCTGCAAGCTTTAATTTTGTTAGATCTCAATGTCCCATAAAAGGAGGAAAATTTGATGTACATTGGTCAATGAGTTGGGGAATCAAAATGGATTTAGCTAAAGAACTGTGATGAACTTAGCATGAAGTAACTGACAGTCAGCAGAGAAGGACTGCATTATGTCAGTCTATGTGAATGCCAATGTTTTAAAAAGCTCCTTGGGAGATAAGCCAAAGTTTCTTTATTCTCAGTCTTGTGATTTAGTATTTAAAACTGCCTAACCTAATAAATGTTTTTAAAGAAAATATTTATTGAGTTAATGGATGATTATTTACTGCATATGTTTGTTTTTAAAAATTAAACATGAAAGGAGACACCTTAAGATTTACTGGGCACTGAGATTTACCAGATATCTCTATTTAACATGCCCATTAAAGGATAGGTAAGGCAAGGAGTTAAACTTAGGTCCTAACTCCAAATCATAAAGTCTATACACTAAATTGCTTTACTTCAGGCCATAAATTAAAAAGAGTTGCAATCATAGTATGTACCATAGCAACATATTTTCTTTTAAAACTTTAAAAAATGCCATATATGTAAATATTCACACTGGTAAATATTCACAGCTATCTATAGGGCTTTCTGCATGAATAATAAAGTTTTGAATACAGTGCTTTAAATCATGAGTTAAAATCATGGTAAAAATAATTTTAACATTAAATATTTGTTCAAGGAGCTATTGATGATAAATTGTTAGAAAATTATGGATTTAGCTTTAAATGGCAAATGAGAAACAATAGCCCTGTTAGCATCAAAGGTTAAATGGAAAGTGGCACCATTCCTTAATTTCCAAAAGGCTTAGTGAATATAATAAAATGGTACTCTCCCAGAATATTATAATGTACACAACAGTAGGGATTGCAGTGACAATATTTGTAGTTTATTTTTTTTCCTGAATAGGTCATTTGCTACATGCTCTCAAGAGAGAAATTATTTACAGACATCATTATGAAGATTGATCAAATATTAGCTTAGAGAAAAAGCCTCCTAACCCAGAAACATGTATCCTATATCCAGAAATAATCAGAAACTAACCACGGATATACACAAGAAAACCCATAAAACAGTGCTGGGGAACAAGGTGAGCTCACAAATTTTTCTTCGAAAAAAACTGCTTGTTCTTTGGTGGGCAGAGAGTGGTGATCTAGCTGCAATTTGTTCCTGAGAAGACTGCTCCCCTGGTTTAACACAAATAGTTCAGCATTTTCTTTCTGATTGTGTGTATTATATTCCAATAAAAAGCTATACTACAAATGCACTTAGGAAAATCCTTTTGTGTACCAAAGGGAACAATTTTGGTAATTCGAAAGGACTGAAAAAAATTTAGTACTAAGAAGGAAAATGCAGTGTTTTGAGACCTCATGCCAGTTAAATTTGCCATTGTGCCTTTTAAAAGCCAGTTCATTGTTCAGAACAGCCCTTCATCAGAAGCAGGTCCGCCTACCAGTTGGACTCAAGCTCAGGAAATGGGTCTTAATAAAGATAAACTGCCCTGTACTTGCGGCCATATTTGCCCATGCACTAATAAATGAGTACACACTATAATTCACCTCATGGCAAGACATGGGGAAAACATCATGCCCCTCAGGGCAGTGAAAGTTTGGGTGCAGCATTGGTTTGGTTTCTACTAGTTATCTGGTAAGCTGCCTGGTCATGAATAGCTGGATTCTAGATCATTAAGAACTTTGCGAAATTAAATGCCTCAAGTTAGGTAATAGTAAATCTGGCTTATTAAAGAATGCTGCTAGCAAAGCGATCCATAGCCAGCTAAAAGAATTTCAGCATAGGCATTCTCTGTACTAAGTATAATGACATACATTTATTTTTCAAGTAATTTCTGGGCTCTCTGTTCTGTTCACTTGATGTTCAGTGAACACTTATGTGTTCAATATAAGTAGCTCTAGGTCTATACATACAAAAAAGTTTTAGAATAATCAACTTTACAAACCAATTTCTAAAATCTTTGGGGGAATTTCTTGTGTTAATGCTGGGATATTTCACATTGACTATGCTGACTTCAGAGACAGAAAAAATGGGAGCAGGTAGAAGAGCAAGAATAGTTTACATAAAGTAAATCAGTATACACAAATGAAAAATCTGGTACATTTCATTTAGGTTAGATACTTGATAACTCCTCTGCATTATCAGATGCATGTCAAGTTGATATTTAACTAAGTTGGATAACAAATCTTTCATGTGGACTATTATGAAAAAATTTTCAATCATTTACAGATTGGCTTTTGGTTAATCAGATTGTTAGGCAATATACCAGATGCTTCAAATATCGTTTTCCTCCAATCTACCATATAGATGTTCCTTTAAGGAGTGCAAAAAAGCTTCCAATGCAATGGTTTCCCTTTACAGAATTCTTCTCAGTAGGGCAATTGTTGGCTCCATCTTGGTCATTCTCTTTTCCCTTTTGCCACACTGCATCAATGTTCTTAATTTGCCTTGTCCCCCAACCCCCATTTTTTTTGGGTAGTAAATTACTCAGATTTGCGACCTAGATTCAACCTAGGGCTGTCACTTCCCTGTTAAGTGTTCACTAAATGTTTCAAATGTAGCACAAGCCATGGTAGAGCTTATAAACACAGTGTCGTGGCTCACTTGGTTAATCCTCCGCCCACAGCGCCAGCATCCTATATGGGCGCCGGGTTCTAGTCCCTGTTGCTCCTCTTCCAGTCGAACTCTTTGCTGTGGCCTGGGAAGACAGTGGTAGATGGCCCAAGTGCTTGGGCCCCTACACCCGCATGGGAGACCAGGAAGAAGCACCTGGCCCCTGGCTTCAGATAGGCACAGCGTCGACCGTAGTGGCCATTTGGGGAGTGAACCAATGGAAGGAATACCTTTCTCTCTGTCTATATCGCTACCTGTCAAATAAAAAAAAAGTGTATTTAAATGTTAGAATAAGTGGCAGTTTATCTCCTTATTTTAGGTTGTTAATATCTACTTTTTCCATGCCCTATGGGTTGCATGGATAGCCTTATAACAAAGAAATGAACATAAATTGATGGAATAAAATATTTTAGAAGTTCTTAGCTGTGGAAGATTGCTTCTGATTGTGGTCAATTAATGACACTTATTTTTCAAGAAGGTAGCTTTCAACTTCCTCTTGGGGATGTCTATAATGTCAACATAGTGTTCACCATAGTAAAGGGAGGCATCCAAACCCAGTAATGGGATGAGCAATGGTTTGGTTTAGAAGAAAGAGTATGGTATATATTTAAAAACAGTACAGAGTCTGGTTTACTTGGATCAGAAGATACATGGATGGGGATTATAAAAGAGGACCTTGGGACCAATGTTGTAGTACAGCGGGTGAAGCTGCCACCTGTGATGCTGCATCCCATGTGGGCGCCAGTTGGTGTTTTAGCTGCTCTGCTTCCAATCCAGGTCCCTGCTAGTGGTCTGGGTAAAGCAGTGGAGAATGGCCCAAGTGCTTGGGACCCTGCCACCCACATGGGAGACTGGAGGAGGCTCCTGGATCTTGAGTTTAGTGTGGCCCGTTGTAGCCATGTAAAGGGTAAACCAGAGGATGGAGGATCTCTCTCTGTCTCTTCCTCTCTCTCTACAAATCTGATTTTCAAAATAAATAGATAATTTTTTTTAAAAAAAAGAAATCTGAAATAGAATTTTGTGGCTAGAGAAGATCACAGATAGTAGGGTATGAAATTCTATGAGAGAAATTTAGATTTTTACCTAGTAGAAATTAAGAATCACTGGATACTTTTGATCAGGGAATGATCATTAATCAAGCTGTGATTTTTTGAAGGTTAATCTAGAAGAGCTATGTAGGTATGGGAAGGAGAGACTGGCAATGATGTCTATTACAGTAGCTCACCCAAGATATCATGAAGACAGAAATATCACAATAATGGTGGTGGAGATTTTAAAGAGAAGATTAGCAATGTTTTAAATGAATTCCAATAGATATGATGTCACATTTAATAAAGGCAGTGAGGAAGAGTGAACCCAAGGAAAAGAACATTGAGTTTTTTATTTTAGATGACTGGGACATTTATTAACATAAATGAAAGTTCAGAATTAGGAGCAGACTGCATGGGTGAGGGAGAAGTGATGCTAATTTGTGCCAAGGAGACATCAGATGTTAGTTAGCAATATGTTTGAGGATACTTCTATACATGGAACAAACCGAAACAGATGTCAAAACTAGAGAAACAAAAGGAAAAATTAATACATATATACATATGTATGTTTTAAAGCATAGATTTATAAAGCACAAAATTCAGACACATTAGAAATAAATTGTATAGAGCTACAAAGCAGTATATAATATATATATATATATATATGAACATACCCATACAGGAATATATTTTACATATATTCATGTGGAAGCCAAAAATACATAAAATTAATCTGAAATTACTAAATGCTACAATTTCCAAGCAATTATGATGCCAGCATCACATAACAGAATGCCTAGGCTCTGATACCTGGCATTGCTCTTAACTCCAGCTTCCTGCTAATGCAAACTCTGGGAGGAAAGCGTGAGGGCTCAAATAATTGGGTTCCCGCCACCTCCATGGGAGTCCTGGGTTGAGTTCCCAGCTCCTGGTTGTGGCTTTGGCTCAGCCCCGGCCATCATGGACATTTGGGGAATGAAGCAGAGGATGGGAGTGAGTGAGTTCACTCTCGGTTCATTCATTCGCACTCTCTCTCTGTTTCTCAATTTTAAAATAGAAACTTTTAATAAATATTCATTAATTCATCAAATATTAATACTAAGAGATTAAATTGTGTAAAACGTTAGGAAGTTCTTTGTTATTTATTTTTTAAAAAAATTTAGGAGATTCTTTTAAGGTATTATATTGAGTTCCTTACTGCTATTCATTCTTCAATTATTACAAATCATGATAAGAGCAAAGTGTTATATAAACACTTATTAAGAATTTATAATTTTTATCCTGAAAATAACCCTATGGATTAGATACTCAAAGTGTATTTATTTTTCAGATAAGAAAGTGAGGCACAAAGTGGTTAAGATACTTGTAGATCATATGGCTCCTTAATAATATTACATATACTTATATATAATGAAGTATTATTATATACATATAATGATTCATTACATATATTTCTTTGATTGAATTATGTATACAATAAATGTGCATTATTAATATAGTGACTTCTAAAGTTTGTGCATTCTGTAGTTACCTCTATTTCCTGTACAATACAGAGACCTACAATCTTTTTTTTTCTTATTAGATTACACAGTTAAGGATTTTATTTTCAAAAGAAATTAAAAGTTGCTATTGCTTTCACTTTGTTTCACCCTAGCCGCAGCAGTGAGTTCCCAGCTTTTCTGTGCCGTACAGAACCTTTCCTGCCTGTGACCCCTCTGCTTCTGTCTCCTTTCTTTCTTTTTTTTTTAACTTTTATTTAATGAAAATAAATTTCCAAAGTACAGCTTATGGATTACAATGGCATTTTCCTCCCCATAACTTCCCTCCCACCCGCAACCTCCCCTCTCCCGCACCCTCTCCCATTCCATTCACATCAAGATTCATTTTCAGTTCTCTTTATATAGAGAAGATCAATTTAGTATATATTAAGTAAAGCTTTCAACAGTTTGCACCCACACAGAAACACGAAGTGCAAAATACTGTTTGAGTACTAGTTATAGCATTAATTCACATTGAACAACACATTAAGGACAGAGATCCTACATGGGGAGTAAGTGCACAGTGACTCCTGTTGTTGACTTAACAAATTGACACTCTTGTTTATGGTGTCAGTAATCACCCTAGGCTCTTGTCATGAGTTGCCAAGGCTATGGAGGCCTTTTGAGTTTGCCGACACTGATCATATTTAGACAAGGTCATAGTCAAAGTGGAAGTCCTCTCCTCCCTTCAGAGAAAGATACCTCCTTCTTTGATGACCTGTTCTTTCCACTGGGATCTCATTCGTGGAGATCTTTCAATTAGGTGTTGTTGTTTTTTTTTTTTTTTTTTTTTTTTTTTGCCACAGTGATTTGAATTTCCATTCCTGAGAAACTCTTATGGGCTTTTTAGCCAGATCCGAATGCCTTAAGGGCTGATTCTAAGGCCAGAGTGCTGTTTAGGACATCTGCCATTCTATGAGTCTGCTGTGTATCCCGCTTCCCATGTTGGATCGGTCTCTTCCTTCTTTATTCTATCAGTTAGTATTTGCAGACACTAGTCTTGTTTATGTGATCCCTTTGACTCTTAGTCCTATCATTATGATCAATTATGAACAGCAATTGATCACTCGGACTAGTGAGATGGCATTGGTACATGCCACCTTGATGGGATTGAATTGGAATCCCCTGGCACGTTTCAAACTCTACCATTTGGGGCAAGTCCGATTGAGCATGTCCCAAATTGTACCACTCTTCCCTCTCTTATTCCATTTTTCAAAAGAGGAAATCCAAATTGCCAACAGGCACATGAAAAATTGTTCAAGATCACTAGCAATCAGGGAAATGCAAATTAAAACCACAATGAGGTTTCACTTCACCCCGGTTAGAATGGCTCACATTCAGAAATCTACCAACAGCAGATGCCGGAGAGGATGTGGGGAAAAAGGGACACTAACCCACTGTTGGTGGGAATGCAAACTGGTAAAGCCACTATGGAAGTCAGTCTGGAGATTCCTCAGAAACCTGAGTATAACCCTACCATACAACCCAGCCATCCCACTCCTTGGAATTTACCCAAAGGAAATTAAATTGGCAAACAAAAAATTGGTCTGCACCTTAATGTTCACTGCAACTCAATTCAAAATAGCTAAGACCTGGAATCAACCTAAATGCCCATCGACAGTAGACTGGATAAAGAAATTATGGGATATGTACTCTATAGAATACTATACAGCAGTAAAAAAACAATGAAATCTGGTCATTTGCAACAAAATGGAGGAATCTGGAAAACATGCTGAGTGAAATAAGCCAGTCCCAAAGGGACAAATATCATATGTTCTCCCTAATTGGTGACAACTAACCGAGCACCAAAAAGAAAACCTGTTGAAATGAAATGGACACGATGAGAAACGGTGACTTGATCAGCCCTTGCCCTGACTGTTGATGAACAACTTAATATTCTATCCCTTTTAGTATTTTTTTGAGACCTACAATCTTACTGCAATTTCAATTTGCACTGTTACTGAGGTATATAACTACAAAAAAGTATCTACGAAGAAACTAAAACTGACAATGTTTAACCTTTTTTAACAATAATGGAGACTTCCTGAAATTTGTTGGCAGAAAGACTTAATTACTCAGTTTTTATTAGTGAGTAAGGTTTCTGAAGAATGCCACAAGCAAGTCTACCTTTTGATTTTGATGAATAAAACTGTAGCTTTAACATTTTTGGTTTTAGAATTTAGCTTTAACCTGGCTGTCTGATTAGTAAGTGATAGAAGCATTTTAAAAGAAGTCATCTAATTTCCTATATAGCTTTATGCTTTTTGAGCATAGGCCACAGAAACTATAAATTTTGCCCTTGTTTAGTTATATAGTTCCTTAAAAGTTAGAACAGGGTGTTCCTGGCAAAGTTACTAGAAAGGCTTTTATTGTAAACTTATTTCCTGGGCACTCACATACACAGTTCAGATTTTCTTCTTTGGCTTGTTTTGAATTGCTTTGGAAAACCTAAATAGATTTTCCTAATCATTTCTTCCTACATATGGTTACCCACTCATTTCTCAATTGACTGCCCACATACGGATACTCTAGCTACTTAAAATGACCAAATTTCTTTCTTTCTTTTTTTTTTTTTTTTTGACAGGCAGAGTTAGTGAGAGAGAGAGACAGAGAGAAAGGTCTTCCTTTTTCTCTTGGTTCATCCCCCATTTGCCCACCACGGCTGGTGCGCTGCGGCTGGCGCGCTGTGCTGATCTGAAGCCAGGAGCCAGGTGCTTCCTCCTGGTCTCCCATGTGAGTGCAGGGCCCTAGGACCTGGGCCATCCTCCACTGCACTCCTGGGCTACAGCAGAGAGCTGGACTGGAAGAGGAGCAACCGGGACAGAATCCGGCACCCCAACCGGGACCAGAACCTGGGGTGCTGACGCCGCAGGTGGGGGATTAGCCTAGTGAGCCACGGTGCCGGCCAAAATGACCAAATTTCTAATTGTGAGGTTAGGATAAATTTTTACATATTGTTTATAAAAAAAGACATTGAGATCATATTTTCATATTGATTAAATATTCATTACTGAAATATGTGGCCATAATCACAACCATATGATTCTTTCTGAATATTAGGAAGGCATGCACTACCATAAATATAGATAGCTACATTACAAGTAAATCAGAATTAGTGATTTGTGAAATAATGTAATAAACACAGGACATGGAATTGGAAACTTGCCAATTTAATTAAAACTACCATTTTAAACAATCCTTTAATAGTTAATCTAAAAAATAGAAAAGAATAAAATTTTGTTTTGTCCTGTGCAAAAAGAAACAGAAATAATTGCCAAACCAAAAACAGTTTGGCATTAAGAATGCCTAATAAAACAGATTTACTCAGTGTTTATTACTTCAAAATAGTTGAAGTAGTCAAAATCATGATTTTTAATATTAAAAATTACTGATGGGAATTGACACAGTCAATTTTTCAGATATTTTAATGTTCCAGATATTCACCAAACTATGGAGGGATAATAGTACACTAATATGACAGAATTTCCAGATAGATCTTGTGTACCTGTCTCCTTGAAATCTCTTTTTGAAGTGCATCCCAGGCTTCCATCATGTACAAAAATGAATTCTTAATCATCTCTCCACAGGAGTACTTCATGGTTTTCCCCATTTTACAAATTGCTCCAACTGCAAAACTGGGATTTATCCATGACACACCCCAAATATACTTGACCATTAAGTGGTTATCCAAGATGGCTGAATAGATGCCACACTGACCTCGGCCACAGAAAGATGCCAGAAAAACAAAGGAGGGATCACGTTCCCGTGGACCTGGCTGAAAGAAATTTCAGGTGGAATACGCACAGAACAGAGACTCCAGGGGGCAATGAGGAGAGAGTACAAACACACTGCTGCCTGCTTTGCTTACTTCTGACTAAGAAGCATCATCATTCCTGGCTATGCTGAAAGTGGCCTAGGTCACTGTTCGCTTTGCCTTAGGGAGAATTCCACCTACTTCCAATTTGGACTGGGGAACTGGCATGGGTCTAGGTGACTACTAGGCTACATGAAGAGAGGCATTGCCTCCCCCTCTTTCCTTCATCGAAGCACCAGACTCAATTTGCCATGGTGGTGACAGAGGTCAACTGTGTCCTAATTTGGGAAACAGTGGGCCATTTTGCTGCTGCCAGAGGCTACTGGGGCTGGGGCTAGGGCATCTTGGAGGATGGAGACTACACCCCCTGCACCTTGAGACTGGGAGTTTCTAGGCAAAGGAGCTGAGAGAATCTAATGTTGCTGCTGGGAACAGGTCTCACAGAGGGCTTGGAGGACACTGAGGAGTGAGTCGGTACTCTGGATATGCCCATGCTTAGGTGGGTGAGGTGCACTGGCTGTGTGAACTCACTCTAGGCTATGAATCAGCTGATTCACCCTGGCCTAGAGAATGGCTGGGACAGTGAACACACCAGCTTGCTCCAAAACTCCCTTCCCACACTGACTATAGCCAGAGGCATGCCACCACACTCATCTTCGGTGTCACTCTGGACTCTTACTCCACCCACTAACTGGGGCAAGAGTTCCCTGACTCCACCCAGTACACACTTTGACAAATCAAGTGTAAACCTTGGCACTCCACCAAGCCCCAGAGGCACATATCCAGGAATAAAGCCTTCAACCACTCACACACACACACATACACACACTCACAAAATCTTCCAGAAAATACAGAAACAGCAGAACCTCCAGCTATATAGAAATCAACATAGAAACACAAGAAATATGAACAAGAAAGGCAAAATAATTCACCAAAAGAAACATAATAATACATTAATATTGTACTATGAAGAAGGGGAGATTAACAAAATGCCTTAAAAAGAATTCAAAAGAATGAGTGTAATATTCAAAAACACAGAGAATCAGATAAATGAAATAAGGAAATAAGTATAGAATATAGATGAAATTTTCTGAAGAGACAGATATTGAAGAAAAACCAAACAGAAATATTAGAAATAAATGATTCAATATGTCAAAAAAAGTACAATGGAGAGCTTTAATAACAGTCTTTGAGGCAGAAGAAAAATACCTGATATATAAGGTAGTTTATTTTAAATATCTCAGACAAGAAAAGAAGAAGAAAAATAAAAATGAAAACAACATTCAGGATCTATGGGTACCATCATAGGACTAAATATACAAGGCTTAGGTGTTCCTGAAAGTATGGGGAAAAAAGAATGGTTTAGAAAATATATTCAGTGAAACAATATCAGTGAGTTACCCCAAATTGGAGAAAGATATGATATCCAAATATAGGAAGCCAAGAACCCCAAATAGGCATGATTAGAAAAGATTATCACCGTGACACACTATAGTCAAACTTTTAAAAGTGAACCACAAAGAGGATATCCTAAAATGTGCAAGAGAGATCATCTTTAAAGGAACTCCCATTAGATTGACAACAGATATCACAACAGAAACACTATGAACCAGGAGAGAATAGAGAGATACAGTCCAAATCTCCTAAAAGACAAAAACTTGCCAACCTCAAATACTTTTTCCCAGCAAAGCTCTCATTCATAATTAAAGTTGAAATAAAATTTCAAGAAAAGCAAAAATTGAAAGAATTGTCACCATCTGAACAGCCTTACAAATGGTATTTAAGGATGTACTACACACAGGAAGAGAGAAAGAGAATCAGCATCATGAAAGAATGTGAAGGCATAAAACTCCCTATTAAAACAATAAAGAAGAACCAAAACAAACATTAGCAATATTTATGGAAAAATGGCAAGAAAAAGTTATTACTTATCAATAATAACTTTGAATGTAAATGGACTAAATTGTCCAAATAAAAGACAGACTGGCTGAATGGATTAAAAAACAAGACCTATCTCTATGTTGCCTATGAGAAACACACTTCTCTAATAAAGATATACACAGACTGACAGTAAAAGGATGGAAAAAAGATATTATATACAAATGAAAATCAAAAGCAACTAGGAGTTGCTATACTCATATCAGACAAAATAGTCTTTAAGACAAAAATTGTTAAAAGACACAAAGAAGGTCATTATATAATGATTAAGGGACTAGTTCAACAAGGAAATGTGACTATAGTAAATATATATAAACTCAATGCTAGGGCACCTAGTTTTATAGAACAAATGCAAATGGATCTAAATGGAGACAGGACCTTCAATACAATAATGAGCTCCCTGCTAATGTACCAGGGAAAGTAGCAGAGGATGACCCAAGTATTTGGGCTGCTACACCCACGTGGGAGGCCTGGATGAAATTCTTTTTTAAAATTTTATTTATTTTATTTGAGAGGTAGAGTTACAGACAGTGAGGGAGAGACAGAGAGAAAGGTCTTCCGTCCGTTGGTTCACTCTCACCAAATGGCCGCAACAGCCAGAACTGCGCCGACCCAAAGCCAGGAGCTGGGAGCTTCTTCCAGGTCTCCCACACAGGTACAGGGGCCCAAGGACCTGGGCCATCCTCTACTGCTCTCCCAGGCCATAGCAGAGAGCTGGATTGGAAGTGGAGCAACCGGGACTAGAACCAGTGCCCATATGGGATGCTGGTGCCGCAGGAGGAGGATTAACCTACTGCGCCACAGTGCTGACCTCCTGAATGAAATTCTTGACCCAATCCCAGCCACTACAGCGATCTGTGGAGTGTTAGTGAATGGGAGATCTCTCTCTGTCTCTCTTTTCTGTATCTCTGCCTTTCAAATAAATAAATACATCTTTAAAAATAAAAATATCAGCAAAATAAAGAGTTGCTGTTTTGAAATAAAAAATAAACAAAATTGATAAACCATTGGCCCAACTAACCCAAAAAAGTGAAAAGACCCAAATGAATAAAATCAGAGATGAAAAAGGAAATGCTACAATTGATATTACAGAAATACAAAGAATTACCAAGAATTATTATTACAGTTATATGCCAACAAATTGGAAAATTTAGGAGAAAAGGATAGATTTCTGGACTCACATAATTTACCTAAATTGAAGCATGAAAACATAGAAAACCTGAATAAACCAATAACGAACACTGAGATAGAATCAGTAATAAATAGCCTCCCAATAAAGAAAAGCCCAGGACTGAGGGCTTCACTGCTGGAAGCTATTGAACTTTCAAGGAAGAACTAATAGCAGTTTTTTAAAAAACTACTCAAAACAATTGAAAGAGAGGGAACTCTTCCAAACTCAATGAGTCCAGTATTACCTTAATTCCAAAATCAGAGAAAGATACAACAATAACAACAAAAGAACTATAGACCAATATACCCAATAACATAGATGCAATCCTCAACAATATACTAGCAAATTGAATCTAATCCAACATGCTTCAAAAAGTTATTCACTCAGACCAAGTGGGATTTATCCCAGGGATGCAGGGATGGTTCAACATAAGCAAATCAATAAACGTGACACATCACATCAATAAAATGAAGGATAAAAACCATATGATTATCTCAATAGATGTAGAGAAAGGATTTGATAAAGTCCAACATTCTTTTATAATAAAAATGTTGTTTACACACCTTGTCTCTACTGTTGAGGAACAGTGTTTATTTTTTCCTTTTCATTCTTAGTATTTGTTGAACTCTTTACTTAGTGTAGGATTAATTTCATGAGTATAAAGTAAATTGAAGGTAGAACATTGTAAAAATTAAAAGAGGGAATAGGAGAGGAAGGGGAAGGAAAGGTGAGAGTGTGGGAGGGAGGGAGGGTGAGGTGGAAGTATCATTAAGTTCCTAAATCTGTGTACATCAAACACCTCAGAATCAACCCTTGGGACATTCGGATCTGGCTAAAAGGTCCATGAGAGTCTCACAGGCATGGAAAGCCATGACACGATGGCAAAAAACAATCTAAATGGAAGATCCTGGTGAACAAGACCCCAGCAGAAGGAACAGGTCATCAAGGAGAGAGACGCCTTTCTCTGAAGGGAGGAAGGAACCTCCACTGTGACATGGCCTTGACTAAACAAGTTCAGAGTCGGTGAACTCAAGGGACTTCCATAGCCTAGACAGCTCATAGCAAGTCTCGGGTGATTGCTGACGTCATAAATAAGAGTGCCAATTGTTAAATCAACAACGGGAGTCACTGGGTACATGCTCTCCTTGTAGGATCTCTGTCCTTAATGTGTTTTACTATGAAACTTAAAAACACTGCTAGTCGAACAATACCCTATACCTTGTGCGGTTGTGTGAGTGCAGCCTGTTGAAATCCTTGCTTAGTATATACTAAGTTGATCTTCAGTATATGAAGGTAATTGAAAATGAAACTCGCAGAAGGGTGGGATGGGAGAGGGGAGGGCCACGGGAGGGAGGGAGGTTGGGGGGGGAAGCCACAACAATACAAAAGTTGTACTTTGTAAATTCACATTTATTAAATTAAAAAAATAATAACTATATAACAAACAAACAAAAAAGAAAAAAAAGAATTTAATACTTTATCCTTTTAGTATTTTTTATGTTCTACTTAAAACTATTGGTTGAACTCTATAATTAATACACAATTATTCTTAGGTGTTTAATTAATGCTATAACTAGTACTCAAATAGTATTTTACACTTTGTGTTTCTGTGTGGGTGCAAACTGTTGAAATCTTTACTTAATATATGCTAAATTGATCTTCTGTATATAAAGATAATTGAAAATTAAACTTGATGTGAATGGAAGAGGATAGGGTGTGGGAGAGGGTAGTGTTGTGGATGGGAGGGAAGTTATGGGGGGGGGGAAGCTATTGTAATCCACAAGCTGTACTTTGAAAATTTATGTTCATTAAATAAAATTAAAAAAAATAGATTCTAAGAAAAAATTAAAAAAAAATCTGTATACATCAAACACATGAAATTTTTATCCCTTAAATAAAAAAGCAACATACTTCAACACTATTGAAACATTATATGACAAACCCACAGCCAGCATCATACTGAATGGGGAAAACCCTTCCACTAAGATCGGGAACTAGAGAAGGATGCCCAGTTTCACCACTATATGTTCTGGAAGCTTTAGCCAGAGCCATTAGGAAGAAAAGAAAAGAAAAGAAAAGAAAAGAAAAGAAAAGAAAAGAAAAGAAAAGAAAAGAAAAGAAAAGAAAAGAAAAGAAAAGAAAAGAAAAGAAAAGAGAAAAGAAAAGAAAAGGAAAGGAAAGGAAAGGAAAGGAAAGAAAAGAAAGGAAAAGAAAAGAAAAGAAAGGAAAAGAAAGGAAAGGAAAGGAAAGAAAAGGAGTGTGATAAAAATTGGAGAGAAGGAAGTCAAATTATCACTATTTGTAGATGACATGATCTTTTGTATTGGGGAACCAAAAGACTTCAATAACAGACTATGAGAACTCATAAGAGAATTCAGCAATGTGGCAGCAGATAAAATTAATGCACAAAAGTCAATAGCATTCTTATAAAATGCTCTGGCTAAGGATGAGCTTATAAGATCAGTCACATTCACAACAGCTAAAAAAAAATTAAATAGCTTGGGGTAAATTTAACCAAAGGTGTGAAAGATTGCTTCAATGAAAATTACAAAACATTAAGGAAAGAAATAGAAGAAAACATAAAAAAGGAAACATATTCAATGTTAATTGATTGAAGAGTTAATATTTTCAAAATGTCCATACTACCCAAAGCAATTTTGATTCAACGCAATCCCAATCAAAATATCAAGGACATTTTTTACAGATCCATCATTAAGTGGCATCAACTATATCTCCAGCATATAGCTCAAACCCATTCATCTTTTTCTATATGCTCTACGTGATGCCTAACTGACCTCTGCTCTTGCCCTTCAATCCATTTTCTTCAAAGTAGTCAGAATGATCTAAAAATTTTATCATGACATTCCCATATTTAAAGATTTGCAACGAGTTCCTGTTTCATTTAAATGTAGTCATGAATTTTTACCTCAGCCACTTCCTTTCATGTCATTCTGCCCTATCATTAGACTCCTAGAAGAAATCACAATCTTTTGTACCCTTAGACTTTCATACACACATACTTTTTTTATATATTCTTTTTGTTTTTTTGATAGGCAGAGTGGACAGTGAGAGAGAGAGAGAGACAGAGAGAGAGGCCTTCCTTTGCCGTTGGTTCACCCTCCAATGGCTGCCGTGGCCGGCACGCTGCTGCTGGCGCACCGCACTGATCCAAAGGCAGGAGCCAGGTGCTTCTCCTGGTCTCCCATGGGGTGCAGGGCCCAAGCACTTGGGCCATCCTCCACTGCACTCCCGGGCCACAGCAGAGAGCAGGCCTGGAAGGGAAGCAACCAGGACAGAATCCGGTGCCCTGACCTGGACTAGAATCCGGTGTGCCAGCACCGCAAGGCGGAGGATTAGCCTATTGAGCCGCGGCACTGGCTCATACACACATACTTTTACTTCTGCCTGGAATGCTCCCTCCCACTCTTTACCTTGAACAACTTTATTTTAGTTTATGTTTCAAGGGTTTACATAAGTGGTACTTGCTTATGGAAGTCTCCTTTGACTCATTATTTAATTCATTCCCTCTTAACAATCCTTTGTGTTCATTCATAGTAGTTTCCTCAGTTTATTTAATGGATGCTTCCCCTTAATCTCCTTGAGAGCAAGAACTATCTACATTTTTGTTGTGAATCTCTACTGTCTGGTTCTGTACCAGGTACATAATAAATAAATAGTTAATAAATTATTACAGATTTAAGTGTTTATCTAGAGGGCTCTTTATATACCAATGCCTGAATCTAATTAGCTCAGTTGGCTAGACTGCTGATGTTTACTGTTGAACAACCAGTATATTGAAAGAAAGGCTGATAAAAATGTGTGCCCACATGTTGCATTTCAAAAATCTCTGGGGCATTTTGGTTCTCCTGGTTAGGCTGGATCAATTCTTCCCTTGTGTCCCATTGAAATCATTGCTCAAGCTTCATCACAGAGTGATTTCATTCTCTTTGAGTTAAAATTATTTGTACATATGTCTTTCCCATTAGAACTTTGTGAGAACACAGACTACATCTGACTCATTTTCATTCTTTACCATGAGTAAGAGTTTACACAGCATGAGTTAAACATCAGTAGAAATTTCTTTCAAGCATATTTTAATAAAAATTTACAGGCAATTAAGTGAACTTAAGGTTGCAAATTATCAGATTTAGTGTAGAAACCAATATAATTATTCAGTTTACTCTGATTCAGACTTCCCTATGTTTAAGGTACTGGAATAGGCATTAGGAATTTAAACCAAAACTAGACTGTTTCTTTTCCTGGAAATCAATAAGCTTAATATAGAGAAACAAGTTTTTATCAATGACCTCTGGGCAGTGACAGTACAAAACAGTATGACTGACTCAGCACAATCCCAATAGGCCTAACTAGCTCACATCTACCTCCAAGGTTTGGCAGGAACCAGCTTTCAGGATGTGAGGTTATTTTCCACAGTTTCTCGGTTCTCCTAATCTCAGTAAACAATGCCTGTGGGTAACCCCATCTCCCACATGCTATGTAGTTTCATTGGGTTATTGCCTGGGTATACCTGACTCACATTTCTCCATTTCCCCTCTCCATGTCCCAGGACAATGCCTGCTACATGCCAGGCTCAAAGGAGAAAACAGCTCAAATCAAAGTAAACCAGCAGAGGGGGGGTCCTCGTCCCAAAAGCAGAGATCTAAAAAGCATGTTACTGATAAAATAAGAAATTTTGGTCACTAATAGTCTAGAGCCTTTAAATACTCTGCTGAGCAGCTGGAGGTCATGAAGTTACTGGGATACCAGGAAATCTTTAAATGGTTGATAATACTTTGCTGAGTGCTTAGAATTAGTATTTGCCTCGGGATTATGCTGAATAATTGCTGTTAATCATATTGTAGAAATAGCTACGTATTATTTATATATAGTAAGTATGCTTTAATAAAAATAATTAGTGAGTTTTGTGTTCACTTTGTTGACTTTAAAGCACCATGCAAGTATGATTTCAGTATATGTTTAGGATAGAAAGTCAGTCATACATACCACTGGACTGTGGTATAAGAATGCAGTTTTTCTTCGAGATTTAATTATCAATGCATTTAAATTTAACCCACAAGAGGCATCTTAGTATATTCATTGCATTACCAAGCAATTGTTACAAAGGCTGAAAGCATATATTAGTAAATAATAATACTAATACAAATAATATATATATATATAGTTAATATTTTGGGGGCATCCAATTCATGCCAGGCCTTAATCTAAGCACTTTCTGTGCATTGATACATCTAATACTCATAACATCTCTAGGAGCAAGTACTAGTTTTATTTGCATTTTGTAGATGAGACAATCAAAGCCTAGAGATGTTAAGTGATTTGTACATGGTTGAACAACTAGTGATCTGCAGAGCCAGGATTCCATTCTGGGCACCTTGACTCTAGATTCCTCACTGTTAACAAACAGGCTCTACTGCTTGCCCTATGCCAATTATTAAATATTTAATCCTCAGAAATCCTGTGTGATATATACTATCATTATGATTCCCAATTGATTATCAGAAGATTGGCCCACTAAGCTGACTCTACTAGTAAGAGGCTGAACCACTTTTAATTTCAGTCCTGTCTACCTCTTCGGCCTGAGATCTTACATAGCATCCTGTACTGCCTCCTAGATAAAGTGGTAGGCTTCTAAATTTGCATCACTTATAGCATTAGACATTAATTTTCAAGGGAGAGATAATTTATTTACTCAAAGGGTATAATTATAATGAAATCATTATATTCTGAAATACTTAAATGCTGTTCATTTTTAGATTTTGCTAAAATATTGGAAATATTATCTTTTTTTTGAAGTACTCTTAGGCTAATATTAAATGTCATCATTCTAATCATTACAGCTCAGAGGATTATTCTTAAAAAGTGGTATGATGATTCATCTCTTATTCATGTGTTTCCCCAGCGTAACTATAAAAACCACAAGAAATTTGTTAACATCTCAGAAAATATATTTAAACTTAATTTGACTATTGCAAGTAAAAATGCTTATGTAGTACTTGTTGGATACAACATATTAGACTATTACAACATTAAAACAAAGCATAATGTTATAAAAGATAAAAATGACATATCAATATATTATTTTAATTATTATTTTCATTACTATTTTGCTAAATAGGATTTGCCATTCTAATCTTAAAAATTAAAAAAAAATTACTATGCTAGTCAAGTTTTGATAATTTGGCAAGATTAAAATTTATAGAAATATACAAATGACTTGTGCTATAACTGTTTATTAGGACATTACTATATAAATCATATCTTTTCCTTACTTGAGTTTTAGATTTAGAGTATTGATTTCTTTTACCTTCTGTAAAAACCACTAAAGTAGGTTTCAAGACTCCTGATAAGCACTTAATGTCAGAGTATATTGTAAATGGGTTGTGGCATAAACTTTAGCCAAATGTCTTACCACTCAAAATATTATGCTGAGTCATTTATATTTTTATTACCTTTTGGCCCTTTGAACAACTTGATTTCCACAACGGTTTCCAAAATTGGTCGTCTTCTACGCACATACAGCCGGACGATAGATCCCGCCTCTTTGAGGGCTTCCACTGCTTTACTGTGGGAAACCTCGGACACATCGACCTCATTCACCCGCAAGATACAATCATTGACCCTGAGAGGAAGAAACAGAGGTGAGGTTCAGAAGTGGCTAAGCAGACTTCTCAAAGAATATTATTATGGTTATCAAACCTTAATATATAGGAAGGCCAAGAGTCTAAAAGTTTTCAAATGTCCAAATTTGGAAGCAAATTTCAAATGAAAGTTATCAAGAAAAACTTAAACTCCTCACCACTCCCAGCCTTTCTCCCATGGACCACACAATTGGTCAGACCCCATCCAGAAACCCAGCCTACCTTGACTGGGACTGCATCACATATAGCACAGTTAGAATGACATGCATTTCAAGGTCCCTCACAATTGCATGATTATTTGATTGGTTTGACTGTAAATTACAATTTGGTTTTAAGATCTTATTACTATGGATTATGTAGATCTAACAAAATATAGCTTTATTTATAGGTTCACTTTTTTCAATTTCTTAATTTACTGTTATAGAAGTAATATGCAATAATTGTAGAAAATCTGGAAAACATTAAAATGTAAAGAAAAAAGAAAAAGACCATATGACTCAATCATCTAAAATAAACCTGGTCACTTTCTGGCAAATTATCTTACAGCATTTTTTTCCCTCAAATTTATCTCACAATACTGTAAATATATATTAAAGTTAGATTTAACAGAGTTCAAAGAGAATCTTAGACAATCCAATTCCTCAGAACTTACTTCAAAAACCAAGAAAAGTGACAAGTTCTATGTCAAACTTTTCTTCATTTTTGCACAGTACAGAACAATTTGATCTCTCCATGAATCTTTCTGAGTTGTTTATAATGACATAGCTATAGACTTCAAATTTCTTTTATGTTTATGATAAAGACAACATTAATAATGATTAAGAACATGGAACTTAAAAATAAAAATATTGTTTCTAAAAAAAAGAAAAATTTAACAAAAGAAGTATGAGAATTATATACCAAAATAAACAAATAAATAAAACATTGTTGAATGAAAAAAAAAAAAAAGAGTAGAAATATTTCTTTCCTGGGGCCGGCACTGTGGCATAGTGGGTAAGGCTACCGCCTGCAGTACCAGTATCCCATATGGGCGCCAGTTCAAGTCCCAGCTGCTCCACTTCAGATCTAGCTCTCTGCTATGGCCTGGGAAAGCAGTGGAAGATGGTCCAAGTCCTTGGGCCCCTGTGCCCACATGCAAGATCTGGGAGAAGCTCCTGGCTCCTGGCTTTGGATCACCACAGTTCTGACCATTGCGGCCAACTGGGGAGTGAACCAGTGAATGGAAGACCTCTTTCTCTCTCTCCTTCTGTGTAACTCTGACTTTCAAATAAATAAATAAATCTTTTGAAAAAAAAAAAAAGAGAAATATTTCCTTCCCTCACTCTGCACATCCATTCTAGTGTTACTTAACCCAGGGCATCATATTGTTCTGAGTAAAAAATAATGGGCTGCCCTAGCTTAACTTCTCTTTCCTAAAACCACCAGAAATCCAGCTCTACCTGCAAGGTATATTTTCAGTCCCTCTAGGTTTTCATTTCTTTGCTACCACCTGGTTGACTGAACAGCATATCTCATCTGGACTGCCTCCATGATCTCCTACTTAGTCACTATAGATGTGGTCTTCTCACCATTCATTCCATTTTCTGCACTGCCCAGGGTAAGTGAACATGGTTGATTATTCACACAACTTCCATTCCCTACTTTCCCCTTCTAATTTCTAGTTTTGTTTATGGGAGCTATTACTTAGCAATTACTTATTGCATGAATTAAAACATACATCTAAGCTCAATGAAGGGATTCTCCATTTCTTAAGTTTGTAACCATGAGTAATTTTCTTAACCTTCTAAGACTCCACACTCTAATCTGTAAATTTGATATAATAGAAATGTCTGCTATGAAAATTTTGGGGGAAATTAAATGTGATGATACACAAGTAAGATCTTAGTACAGACCCTGCTGTGTAATAAGCACATAATAATTGGTAGTTATTTGTAGCAGTACAATAGTTGTCGATTTTTGTTTAACAATAAAATCCTCCTTATGGCCTTGAGGAACGAGACTATATCTAATAACAACAACAATATCTAATATTGTAAACCACTTCATGTATGTTATGCATATCAGTTCAAAACAATGGCACCATACTGGAAATATAATACAAAAAGTATCAGAAGAATTTTCCAATCATATTGTCTATAATTTTCTATGCCTGTTTGACAAGGTGAGTCCTAGAAACTCTTGCCTAAGTAGAACACTGGGCAGTCCGAAAATCCTGAGATGGAGATTTCATTTACTAAGATTCAGTGAAGTTATTGCAGCATAACAGATGATATGGCTTTGATAGTTTTACACACAAATTTGCTATCTGACTGACTTGAAGAAATCAAGGAAAATTACCAATTACCATAGTTTAGAGAATGTAGGCATCACTGGTGACTGCTGCCCTACAGCAGCCAGTCCTTTGAGGGTGTGGGTAATTTTACTATATTATAATACAAAAACATAATGTTTACTGCCACTCCATGCTCAGAATACAAATCATATCTTTTTTTTTTTTAAATTTTTGACAGGCAGAGTGGACAGTGAGAAAGAGAGAGACAGAGAGAAAGGTCTTCCTTTGCCGTTGGTTCACCCTCCAATGGACGCCACACCGTGCTGATCCGAAGGCAGGAGCCAGGTGCTTCTCCTGGTCTCCCATGGGGTGCAGGGCCCAAGGACTTGGGTCATCCTCCACTGCACTCCCGGGCCACAGCAGAGAGCTGGCCTGGAAGAGGGACAACTGGGACAGAATCCAGCGCCCCGACCGGGACTAGAACCCGGTGTGCCGGCGCCACAAGGCAGAGGATTAGCCTGTTGAGCCATGGCGCTGGCCACGAATCATATCTTAAAACATTGCTTTTCAAAGGGAACGTTGACACTCCAAACAAAAGAAAACAAACAAAAAGCCTTTTAGAGGCTGCATCCAGCCATGGTAATTTTTCCCCCTCTTGCACACAGTGGAACCTTTAATCATCAATTGCCAGTATGAGCAAATCACAGCCCAAATCATGGTTGTTCCTGAACATGCAGATGACAGAGTCAGCTTTAGTGTTGTATGCAGAGCACAAGACTAGAAGTCAAGAGGCCTGGAATTGAGCCCAACTCTAAATCAGCTGTGTGACTATGGTCAAATCTCTTTGAATTCCGTTTTCCATTTAAAGAGAGTAAGCATGCCCAGGGTTCAAGAGAGGAGTGACTGAAGAGCTAATATGTATAGACATATGTGCAAATTGTGGCTTACTGTAAATCTGACAACCGTTGGCTATTGACAGGTAGTTTAAAGATATGCTCTGCTATGGCCTGGAAAAGCAGTGGAAGATGATCCAAGTCCTTGGGCCCCTGTACTCGTGTGGGAGACCCAGAAGAAGCTCCTGGCTCCTGGCTTCAAATCTGTGCAGCTCTGGCCGTTGCGACCAACTGGGGAGTGAACCAGTGGATGGAAGACACACTCTCTCTCTCTATTTCTCTGCCTTCTTTCTCCCTCTGTGTAACTCTTTCAAATAAATAAATAAATCTTTTTTAAAAAAAGATATGTTCAAAGATTTTTTTGAAAAGTAAGCAGGATTGGGGCCAGTGCTGTGGTACAGTGGGTTAACACCCTGGCCTGAAACACTGGCATCCCATATGGGCGTCAGTTCATGTCCCAGCTGCTCCTCTTCTGATCCAGCTCTCTGCTATGGCCTGGGAAAGCAGTAGAAGATGGCCCACATCCTTGGGCCCCTGCACCCACATGGGAGACCTGGAAGAAGCTCCTGGCTCCTGGCTCCTGGCTTCTGGCTTCAGATCGGCACAACTCCTGCCGTTGCGACCAATTGGGGAGTGAACCATAGGATGGAAGACCTCTCTCTCTCTCTCTGCCTCTCCTCTCTGTGTAACTCTGACTTTCAAATAAATAAATAAAAATCTTTAAAAAAAAAGGAAAGGAAGCAGGATAGCAGTTTACATTTTAGAATACCTATGGTGTGCCATATTGGTCTAGTCACTTCATATATATGCCATTACTTAACTTATGAAGCTTTGACCTCCATTTTATAGACATTAGAATTTTATTACAAGATCACAATGTTTGGTGAGGTCAGCGACATGATTTCAACCTGGTTTTCTTGTTTTCTAGAGTCTGTGCTGATACAAAGTTCATTGTCTTAAATTTTAAAAATATGGGTGGAGAAAGATTACATCCAAAGTTTCAAAAGATAGAAGAGAATGTCAAGCCAAACTGGGGCACTCAACATCAGTTCCTCTCAATCACTTGAAAGAGAACTTGGCTAGAAGGCCCTAGTTGTTTAAACTTAATTTGCTCTACTAGCAGATAACCTTTGTAAGTAAAGCCATCACTTGTATTTGTTCAGAAACACAAATATATCTGTACACTCAGGGAATACTTTGTCCCAGTGAAAAGTGAAGCCTTTACGATGTAGCTAAGCCATGGTGTTAGGAAGCCACTGACATACAGACTTCCTCCTTCCTCTCCACTCTGTCAGTATAATTAAGCTGATGGCTTCCCTCTTTCAGGGCTTCCTGCTCCAGACATACACTTAAAACATTCATGTATGGCAACTTCACCTTGTGGACTAGAATTGCTCACAAGATTAAAAAAAAATTTAACTACTTCTGAAAATTTTTATTTTAAATGTGGGCATATTTCACTACAGAAAATATCTTAGAAAAAAAAGCTATTTCTCTATTAGCATATATACATAGAATCCCATCTAAACCTTATGTTAACAATTAAGTGTTGTTTCTAACATGACAGTCACTGAAAAGTCAAGTAATATTTGAATTATTTATTCTACTTTGATGTTATAAAAGTAACATAAAATATAATCTCTTTTATAGGTATTAAAATATATTCTGCTGTTAAAATGCATAAGTGATTTTGTACATTATAAGAATGTTAATTCATTAAGAACTATCACTAAATCATAGTATAAATGTCAAATATTTCCTGTTCATTATCCATAAAAGGCATGGGAAGAGAAGATAAAGTTTTAGCTTTGGTTCTTTGGGTGTTTTTAAAAGCACATTTCTACTTTTATGTTTTTTCCAAATGTTCTACAATGTATATATATATCATAGTGGATTATCTAAGAACATGGGCCTGGAAGCCTTCACCATATTCAGATTCACATGGAAATTTGTCCCAGCTCTCACACTTAGGAGCTATGTGTGTGTCTTAAGCAGGTCAACTGAAATCTCAAAGGTTCAGTTTTTTTCACATGAAAATAGTATTAACAGATTACGATGTGGATTCAATGAGATAATGCATGTGAAATAATTAGCACAGAGCTAGTTAAGCAGTAAGCCTCAATAAATGTTAGCTATTAAAATTATGAAAAAGAAACAACATTTTGCATCAAGGAGGATATGAAGGGACTATACTGGAGGAAAAAAAAGATACTAAAGGAAGATAAAGGGAGCACCTCAATCCAGATGTTGAAAGGATTTTAAAAAAATTTTCAAAAGGGAAGAAGAGGTAAGCTGAAATGAAGTTTTCAATCTGAAAAACATAAAAACAGGGCTTCTCGTTAGTCTTCTTTTGTAAAGTGTAATTTCCCCTTCATCTTACCCTTCTCCTGCCCCCAGGAAAAACTATGACTTTATTTCAGTGTTGATGAAAACTTCTAAAGATCAGCCCACTTGGCAGAACTCCTACTAACTCATGCTTACTCATGCTTGGCCCACTCTATGCTGTCTTAACCATCCCTTAGCCTTTCTCAAGGTTTTTTTTTTTTTTTTAATTTCTTTATCTGAAAAAGAGAAAGCCAGACCAAATTCCCATTTGTTGTTTCATTCTCCAAACGCCCATGAAAGCAGGGGCCAAAGTTGGAAACCAGGAACACCATCCAGATCTCCTGCACGGGTGGAAGGAGCCCTATTACTTAAGCCATCACTGATGCCAGGCATCCTATTGCATGCAAATATCTTAAATGGCAGGCCAAACATTCATGCTGCTCTCTCAATGGTTTATTCAAAAGTAGACTTTAGGTCATTGGGTCTGAAACAATTTTGCAGAAATTATTGGTTATTGAGGTATGCCCCCTAACTAACTTACCATTTGTCTTCACTCACTACTATTCTTTTTGTTCAAATATATTAATTACAGATGGAAGGGTCATCATTAAGCAATCTTGTCAATCGGGCCAGCACTGTGGTGTAGAGGGTTAAGCTGCCACTCACAGTGCCAGTACCTCATATGGGTGCTGGTTTGAGTTCCAGCTGTTTCACTTTTGATCCAACTCCCTGCTCATGCACGTGGGAAGGCAGCAGAACAAGGCTCAAATCTTTGGGCCCTGGCCACCCTCCTGGGAGAGCAGGAGGAGGCTCCATGATCCTGAATTTGGCCCGGCCTAGTCTTGTTCATTGTGGCCATTTTGGGGGTGAACCAGCAGATGGAAGATCTCTATCTGTTCTCTCTCTCTCTCGCTCTCTCTCTCTACATATATAGATAGACAGACAGATAGATAGATATAGATAGATCTGCATTTAAAAACAAAATCTGACCAATGTTTAATGTGCTATATATAAATGCAACAGCACATGGGCAAATAAAGAGTATTATCAGGGGATTATGTTACATATATTTAAAGAGATCAAGCACTTTAAAAATTTAGAATTTGTTAAAGAATAACTCTGTGGATTTTATGTAAACTATAATAAAGACAGAAAAACTCTGAAGGTTAAGAACTCAAAAAGATCTTATTTTTTGTTTATTCCTAGAGTCCCTAACGGTAAGTTTGGAACAATTAAAAAAAAAGTTGAAATTTTATTTAAGAAAAAACAGGTGTGTTATGTTGTCAGTGAGAAAAAGAAAAGTATGACATATCCACACATATACACAGAGGTTGACTGAATAGTTCTATATCATTATGAACTAATTTATCTACTTAATTATGTAAGAATCATTGGGGATCTTTAAAGTCCATCACCAGTCAAGATTTCTGTTTGTCAAAACTTCTTACCTTATTTATTTATTTTGTTTACATCATTAGGTGCTAATAGTCCATTAAGACATAAAATAAAAGAATATATAGTGGTGTAATTTAGTACTTTTTTTCAGAAAGGAAGAGAACTAATGTTCTGGAAATTTATGATATCTGCCAATGTAGTAATATTTTTGCTACAGTGGGTATTTTTTTCCAATGAATATTCACATAGTTACAGAAGGAGAGATAACTCTGAACATCTTAACACAGATCATTCATCAAATTTGTCCAGTCTCAGTTTTGGGTCATGTGAACTTGAAACTATAATATTAATAAAATTGGAAATAAAATCTTCAGCCCGAGAAAGGGATCCTCCTAGATGCCTCACAGTACCTCAGTCCACTATTGATCTTCCCAGAGCTTAGTTGTCCAATTTATCTCTGTGAGAAGATACTTTATGGACCCTACTAATTAATTCATTGTATTTTTTGGTTTAGTAAGTTCAGATGGATCTTTGTTCCTTACTAATAAAAGTGCTCACTAATATAGGCAGATTTTGTGCATAGTACTTTGCATTATTATCTCCTTTCGCTCATTACTATTTTTCATTTTAATACTTAATTCAAGTTTAGTACATCTTTTAGGAACTCATCTCTGACCCAGTATCTTTCCAATAGGTAGTCTAGAGGAAATAAGAGTTACCAAACTCAACTATGAAGAATATTGGGCAACCAGTTAAACTTGAATTCCAGATAAACTATAATTATTATTCAGGTAAACAAATTCCTTTTTAGTGCAAGTATGTGTTATACTATATTTGGAGCATAATTAAACTAAAAATTATTTGTGTTTATCAGAAATTCATATTTAACTAGTTATACACTTTAAAAAACTATACTGGTCTTTGGTTTATTAAAAAATAATAATATCTGGCACATAGCAGGAAATACATGGATAATGTTCTATGTATATATTATTTAAACAAAAATGCTGAAAGGTAGATAGTGCTGTCTTCATTTTACAACAGAAACTAAATATCAAAGAGGCTTATGAGAATAAGTCATATCTAAGTAATCTGAAAGCTCATGCATTGCATTATGTACACCCCTCTAGTTTGTTAAAAATAACTGCAACTACTTAAGAGCTAATCCCATCTGCTGTCCATTAGTACGTCAAGGACCATCCTAGAGAACAGTAAAACCAGGCCAAATAACAAAATCTCCATCAATGGTTCTCAAGCTGCGGAGAGTGTCAGAGTCAGTTGGAGTGCTTTTTTTTTTGACAGGCAGAGTGGACAGTGAGAGAGAGAGAGACAGAGAGAAAGGTCTTCCTTTTCCGTTGGTTCACCCTCCAATGGCCGCTGTGGCCAGTGTGCTGCGCTGATCCAAAGCCAGGAGCCAGGTGCTTCTCCTGGTCTCCCATGGGGTGCAGGACCCAAGCACTTGGGCCATCCTCCACTGCACTCCTGGGCCACAGCAGAGAGCTGGCCTGGAAGAGGGGCAACCGGGACAGAATCCGGCGCCCCGACAGGGACTAGTACCTTGTGTGCTGGCACCACAGGCGGAGGATTAGTCTGGAGTGCTTGTTAAACCACCAATTCTTGAGCTTTACCCCCAGAGTTTCTGATAGTCTGGAGCAAAAGAAGATTCACACTTCTAAGCTCCTAGATGACTTGACTGGTAATGCTAAACTGGGACTGATCCTGAAAGCCACTGCTCTGGGTTTTGAAGGGTTACCCTACCTAGCTCATATGTGGTTCATTCCAGAAGGAACAAAAATACTTAACCTTATGTAGATTCAATTGACTATGATAAAAGTCCCGATATGTCTCCAGACACCTTCAAGTTGCAGCTTTTCATTATTTGGAACAAAGTCTCCATGGAAACTTGGCCAGGAGACCACAGCTGCCACTCCATGTGAAGCTGTGCACATGCAAGCCTTTTTCCAGCACTCATTTTATATTTGAGACTCTTCCTAATTCCTCTCCTTCAGCAAAGACCAATTGATAGCCACTTCATTCTACATTTTAAAAATAGGGCTACTGCTGTTTGCCTCTAAATCTGGATGAGAGTAACTCGGGTTTATGATCCATAGAAGCCATTTCCTACAGTGAATGCACTGTTTTTCTCTCTCCATTTGCCACTTCATTTCCCTTATATAAAATACTTGTAGGGCTCTCTCTGCAGCTGTCATCTGGGAACCATCACAGCTTTCCACAATGGGGGATGAAATTGGTTTTTCAGTGTCAGAGACTGGACTTTCTGCATTTTCTGGATCAGCAGAGAAGCCTGTAACAAATCTTGAGTCAGGCAACTTTAATAGGTGCTACAAGGAAAAGAGGCCCTGGATGGGAATTTTAAAGGCAGAGAATCATAGAACTGGAGACTACGTAGCCTTCTTTTGCTCCACTACTTTGTCCAGACAGGACTGCATGTCAACTTTTATGAAATGAGATGCTGATGCCTCCTGCCTGAATGATTGCAGTAGCTGCATAGCTAGCTAACTTCCCCAACGCAACACTAACCGGCTGCTATTCACACTTCATTCCAACACACAAAACCAGGTTTATCTTCCTAAAGCAACCCTTTCATCATCTCTTCTCCCCTTAAGATTCATCAGGAGTTACTTAACAATGCAAAATAAAACCTGTGTTTCAATTTATCCTTGTAGTCCCAGTGTCTGGAACATACTTGTCATTTAAGGTAGACTATTATTTTATAGCCATTAAGGCTAGCCCCTCTTTTTTGTATACCTCTAACCATGCTCCATGCTCTGTCCATGTCACTGCATTTATTTCATGTTGCTTTCTGTCTCCTAAATGCCTAACCCCAAATCAGCCCTATTCAAGTGCAACCTTACACTCCACGGCCTAATGAAATGTTTCTTTTTCTTTCTTTCTTTCTTTTTCTTTTTTTTTTTTTGACAGGCAGAGTGGACAGTGAGAGAGAGAGAGAGAGACAGAGAGAGAGGTCTTCCTTTGCCGTTGGTTCACCCCGCCAATGGCCGCTGCAGCCGGCGCACCGCACTGATCCGAAGCCAGGAGCCAGGTGCTTCTCCTGGTCTCCCATGGGGTGCAGGGCCCAAGCACTTGGGTCATCCTCCACTGCACTCCTGGGCCACAGCAGAGAGCTGGACTGGAAGAGGGGCAACCGGGACAGAATCCGGCGCCCCGACAGGGACTAGAACCCGGTGTGCCAGCACCGCAGGCGGAGGATTAGCCTAGTAAGCCGCGGCGCCGGCCGAAATGTTTCTTAATCACTCAAGTTCTCATTGTGCATAATGCATGAAGTGCAAATACATGGTACATTCCCATTAAGAAGCTATAAACTGATTTGGTGCCCCTACAGAACCTAAAACAGTGAGTACTACACATTAAGGAATACATTTTAAAATGTTGAGTTTATTCCCTATGTTCCTTTACTCAAATCTACTCCAATCTCAGAAATCAATATTAATCAGCACATATGCAATTCACACTTATATATTTTCTCATTCTAATTCAATTTGGCTTGAAGAAATTGATTCACATTTCAGTGAAAAATTGAGAGCCACAAAGGAACACGGTTTGGTGGAAAGAATACTGAGTCATAAACCGCATTCTAATTCTCATGCTGCCACTTCCCAGTTAGGTTAAGTCATTTCTTTCCTTCTCTCCAATTTGAGTTCAGTGACCTTAAAATTCTCTCCTAGCTCTAGTGTTCCATACATCTAATCTCAGGGTTAGTTCTTCCTTTCTCTTATCTCTACTTGGAAGTCCACAATGCACTTTAAATGAAGCATACTGCCAAATTTTATCTCCTCCCTATGGACAACTCTATACTTTGCTTTTTATTCTTAATCAAAGTAAATCATTCTATCACCAGAAATGGGGGTGTTCCCCTTCTTTCTCAGTCATATACCCAATGTTCCATGCATTTTTTTACATTTAGATTATTCTTTTATTCCCAAGTTATTAAACTTAATTCTTGCCTTTATTGTCAATTGCCTAGATTTGGGCGTGGGGGGGGGAGTTGCAACCACTATTCTTGCCTCCAGTTTGATACCCTATAGTCCCTCTTGTTCCAACTTATTGCGAGAAAGGAGCAATTGAAACATAAAACTTGATAGCTTTATCCTATATTTAACAGTCTTCAATGGCTTTACACTGTCCACAGCAGATTTTCAAACATTTAAGACACCTAAAGAAAAAGCTCTTTCTTCAAATTAAATCTTACTCAGAATTCACATAATGTATATTTATAATTGTTTTATGTAACATAAAGGCAGAGTTTCTGTGGCTTCTACAATGGGGAAAAAGCTAGTATCAGAGTGCAGCCTGTTGGAAGAGCCTCATTTGTGACACCTCAGAGGGCAGTCCAGAGTCAAGGTGCCACACAAAGTTGATCAAAGACTACTGAGTTCAGAAAGAAATCCATTCAAGCTGCTTGTTCCATGCTAAGCTGAGACACTGCTGAATAGGACTTTTTTTCCTTATTCACCTTATGGCTGCCTATAGCCTATTGGTAGCAGTGCTCCTAGGGCTCTGTGGGACTGGGATTTAATATACTTGCATTTTTTAATGAGATCCAAAGACCTTCATATCACACATAAGTCTTTCAACAATATGGTTGCTATTCACCTCCACAGCCTTGCCACTTGTTATATTGTTAACATACATCTTGATATATCATTATTTCTTCAAATGTACAAGTTCATTGTCCAGGTTTCTCTTTCTGCCTGGATTAGTTACCTCCCAGCCCCAAAGTTGTCTGTTGTGTGCCTTTGCCATCTTTCAAACTACTGCCCGTTTGGAAGGAACTTAATACTCTAGCAGGAGAGATAGAGAAGTAAGCTACTAAAATTCAGTACAGACACTAAGGCAAGAGAAATATACAACACTTCAGAGAACATTTTTGATTAGGAAGGCCAAGGGAAACATGGAGCAATCGAGGCAGCTGAAATCTGAAGGCCAAATAGAAGTTAGGGAATAAAAAGAGAAAAGAGTGTTCCAGGAATGCTTTAGTGCTGATAAGGTGAAGAGCATAAATCAAGTCTTGAAGTCCCTTAGAAGGTCTATGAAGTAATTTAGACCTGAATCTAAAGTCAATGGAAAGCAATTGCACTGCATTAAGCTAAAATACTGTTTTTGAACTCTGTAGGTTTGGTGTGGAGATGTGGACTTGATTAGCTTTTGGGAAGGGAATTAGGGTAAAACAAGGAAAGGATCATTGTTAGAAGTCACTGTATCATCCTCATGAAAGACATAGTAGCCTGGACTAGTCCAACGGCAGTAGTATCAGAATAGGGAGAAGGGGATCAAAGAGGGGGCTGTCAGAATCAAGTAAATATGCTGATGGATTAGATGTGGGAGGCAAGGGAATGAAAAAAAAACTTTTGTCTAAGTTTCTACGTCCACATGGGTCACTTGAGGGGAGAGATTATATCTCATTCATTTCTGTATTTTTAGTGCTAAGCATGCTGCCTGGGACAGAATATGTTTGATAAATAAATGAATGAATTTTAGAAGTGTGGTGGTTAGTCAGTTGGTATCTTTGCTGTCAGTGTCTAAAGCTTTTCCACTAGCCTTGTTCCATGAGACTGCTGTGTCCTCTGATGTCATTTCATTTCCTCTGATAAAAAGAGAATGAGTACAGATTTAATCATCCCAAGAAACAGGCCATCATTCACATGAATATTTTATTAAAAAATAAAAAGAACTTGATTAAAGGGAAAAGTCAAACAAAATCAAGTTGTCACCAATCGTAAGCTCTCAAATATTAGTTGGCAGATAACACATATAATATACATACACATACATGCAACCTGTACTTGTTGAGCATCTGATATATAGTTCCAAGTGTTGTACAGACAATAACAGCACTGGTGAATGAGAAAAGACAGTAGTCCCTGATCCAGAAGATTTACAAAATACATCACAAGAGTACCTGGCTATCTCATTTACATATAAGACTAGATCTAATTTAGGCAGATCTTTCAAATGTTAGAGTTTTAGTTTCAATTTCAAATTGGTTATTATTTTTATGATTATGCTAATTCTCAGGGCTTGATTTCCATAGAAACAGAATTGAACCATAAGCAAGTATTTAAATATGCCATATAAGAAACTGCTTATAATCCTTCCCACGTTTTAACCTGTTCTTTACTTATCATGAATGTAAGAGCTATGTCTTAATGCCTTCCCTACTCAGGAAGTGTGGAATATGTTAAAGGTAAATTGATGTGCCATGCACTTATATTTTATGGGGAAAACGCATATTATTTGATGGCAAGTAATTGCAGCACTTTCTGAGTTGTACACAATATTTAAAAGAGATTTTCAGCATCTTTAAATATTCTTAAAATTGGAAGTTATATGAAATCTTAAGGTGAATAAATTCATTGATTGTTATAGATAAATTCTTTTCAATATTTGTACAAACAACAAATGAGATGCTTGTATTACTTAATTCATTTCTTCTCTTATTAAATTTCTTTCCAGTAGAATATAAGCTCTATGAGAGAAAAAATCTTGTTCCCAATTTTCTATTTAATAACTAGTGACTGGCCTGATTCCACACATTAAAAAGGTACTACCATGTGCCCATTTTTTCCCTTATTACTTTATTTCCCTCATCCTGTACATACAGTTTATCCATCAGGGAGATCAACTGCCTCTAGTTCAAAGATATGTCATAGTATAACCATGTCTCTCCAACTCTGCTATACTCCCATCGTTGTTCAATCCCACTTTTAGCCAAACATGTTGGTTTGTGGGTTCTATTCTTCTTCTCTGTAATATACTATCTTTACGGAGGCTAGAGTTCCTAGTATTAAAATTTAATTCAGTTGTCACTCATCCCTTGTTTAAGTTTTCCAAGATCCTGTTGTGTCATTTAAAATAAGATCCAAGCCCCTTATCTGTCTTACAAAGTCATGGCCCTCAGTTATTACTGTGCTCTCATCTTCTACCACTGTTTGCCTACCATTCACTCCAGCTTCACATACCTAGCTTAATTCTGCCTTAGCACTTGCAAGTACTGTTTCCTCAGCTTTGAAAGCCTTGCTCCTTTTTTTTTTTATTTGGCAAGCTTGCTTTGTCATAATATCTTACATGCCATCTCTCTAGAGAAGCCTATTTGATTCCTTAATCTAAAGTAGCCACAAGGCACTAACCATTACTATGGGATATTTTGAACTATTTGCTTACTTTCTCCTCAGTAGACAAACATGGAAATTCTTTAGTTCAAGAGCTTTGTCTTGTAGATCATTTTATTATTAGTGCTTAGGATAGTGCAAAGCTCAAGGAAGGCACTCAATAAGTAGATGAATATCAAATGAATTACTGAATGAAAGAATGCCTGGGTATGCCAACAATAAAATATACACAATATCGCTGCTCCAATTTGAATTCTGACAGTTCTAGCTCAAAGACACTCACTCTTCAATCCAAACCCATAATTATTGGAATCATTTACTACTAGCAAAGGTTGTGAGCAATTCTTAGATAGCAGATAATGTTAAATTGCCCAGGGTACTAATTTTCAAGGGTGGATGATTAGTGATGCTGTTTTGTGACCTTTTCTGAGCTACAATAATCAGCTGTTATTTATGTGATTTCATAATACCCATGCTCCTCACCTATTCCTAGGCAAAATAATATTTCACAGAGTAAGGTCAATTTTTTGTGATGAAAAATAATGATGAATTTTGAGATTACTGGTGATGTTCTGCGATTTCATAAAACCAGAGCTCCCTGATTTAATGGTTAAACTGCTGTTTGCAAATGTATGCTCAGTCCATAATATTTATTCCCAACTGTGAAGAAAATTCCAACAGCCTGGGAAGGGTAACATAGAGGATTAAGGGCACCAAGAAGGACACTTTTGCTCACTGATATCTTCTTGCTTTCTAGCAATCTGCTTGCATTTCAATTCCTCATTTTATCTTTTGAAGCATACAGAAACTCATTGGTGTCATTCATTCACTATGCATAACTTTGTAATTGTCCACATAAGCCAAGAGATTGCATTTTGGAGCATGGCAAAGAGTAGGGGAGTCCATGGGCAACAATTTCATTGAAAAACTTATTAGAGAAGGTTATAGTCACCAGGCAGCAGGGAAAGAGTTTCCAGGAGATAAAGAAAATCAGAAAGTGAGTCAAAATAAAAAAACACACTTTTTCTTAGGACCCCTGTGGCAAGAATTGTAGTAGTCTCTTGTACTAACTTCAATCTGTCTAGTAGTTCACCATTTCTAAAACACTTCAACCACATTTTTAGTTCATTCTTAAAATCTAGAAATATGTCAGTGGATTTTGTTATATTCTCTAATGAAAAACTGAGGATAAGAACTTAAATTTACAGAGAAGATGAGATAAATAAAAATTATACATTAGTCTAATGACTCCCAGTCTTGCTTCTTTGCCCTTTGTCACTCTTATTTATGTTGGATTTACAACTGTCTGAAAAACCTCAACCCTATTCTGCTAGTTAATTTCTCAAATGCCTACAATAGCCAGGGCTGGGCCAGACCAAGGCCAGGAGGTCAAATTCAATTCAAGTTTCCGACTTGGGTGGCAGGATCAAGGTACTTAAACCATCATTATGTGTTGCCTCACAAAGTATACATTAGCAGGAACTGGAGTCAGAAGTGGAACCAGTATTTGAACCCAGGCATTCCACAATGAATGCAGGCATCCCAAGGGATGTCTTAACCACTACGTCAAATTCCTGTGCTTGCACTGTACTTTCAAGAAAAAAAGCCATCTGATAAGAAATCTCTCAATTTCTTAGACCAGATTTGCATATCTCACTACATGCAAGTTAATGCACTCCTCCCTCTTCTCATTATAATGGAACTAGTCTTCCTTCTGATACCAAAAGTCCATATCTTTTTAGATTTCATTTGATCATATAATCCTCCATATCCTACATCTCCAAACCTTTATCCACTTTTAGCATTCTCTGAATATTCAAATATACTTTGTTATTTCCTGTCTAAAAGAACTTTGTATTGATTTGATATCTCTCCTTGTTCACTGTCCTCTTTCCTCTTCAAAAATCAAGCTTGTTTGAAGAGTTTACACACACACACACACACACACACAGAGAGAGAGAGAGAGAGAGAGAGAGAAAGAGAGAGAGAGAGAGACTCTACTTTTCTTTTTCCACTCTCTTTTCTGCCATTCGAATGCGAGTCCCATCACAATGTCACTATTAAAGAAAACAGACCATTTCTCAACTAAATTCACCTGTCACCTAGATTCAAACAAATATAATGCAATCTCTTCAGTTCTCATCTTGGTCCCTCTCATAACAGTGAGCTCAGTTGCCAATTCCCTCCTTGAAAGGTTATTCTGCCACAGAGACTCTATACTCTTCTGCTGTTCTTCCCATCATTCTGGCTGCTCATTTTTGTTTGTTTGTTTTTGTCTCTTTTTTAACAAATTTTATTTAAAGCATGCAAATTTCATGGATTTCATATATACACATTTAGGAACAAAGTGATACTTTGCACCTTATCCTCCCTCCTGCCCATGCTCACACCCCTTTTCCTCCTCCCTCTCCTATTCCCACTCTTAATTTTTACAAAGACCTATTTTCAGCTTACTTTATACTCATAAGATTATCTCTATACTAAGTAAAGAGTTCAACAAATAGTATGAAGAAAAAAACTGTTCCTCAACAGTAGAGATAAGGAGGGCTGTAATGAAATTCTTTTGCAACAAAATGGATGCAATTGACCACTCATTTTTACATCTCTCTTTAGTTCCCTTCTAATCTTCTGGTCTATTTCTGGCCTACCATGACTTGAGAAATTTATTTTTTCATCGTTACATAACTATTTCAAATGTATCCAGTGAAACATAAATGCATACTGATTTGAAGTACAGGCTCATAATTTAAAGTATGAATAAATAAGATCATGAGAAGCTGGAAACTTTACATTGTTGCTTTTTCCACTTTTAGAACTTATGTTTCGTCGGCGCTGTGGCTCAACAGGCTAATCCTCCTCCTTGCGGCGCCGGCACACCAGGATCTAATCCCGGTCGGGGCGCCGGAATCTGTCCCAGTTGCCCCTCTTCCACGCCAGCTCTCTGCTGTGGCCAGGGAGTGCAGTGGAGGATAGCCCAAGTGCTTGGGCCCTGTACCCCATGGGAAACCAGGAGAAGCACCTGGCTCCTGCCTTCAGATCAGCGAGATGCGCCGGCCGCAGCGGCCATTGGAGGGTGAACCAACGGCAAAAAGGAAGACCTTTCTCTCTGTCTCTCTCTTTCTCTCTCACTATCCACTCTGCCTGTCAAAAAAAAAAAAAAAAAAAAAAAGAACTTATGTTTCCATCCTTCTTTTCCCACAGAGTTTTATCCTAATATATTTTTAATGTCAAAATATCTTACATGGACCATCCTAACAGTTACATGAGTCAAAAAAGCATATAAAAATATATGATTTTTCTCAAACATCCAATGACTGTAAGTCTCTATATATTTTAAAACTTTTTCTAGATTGAGTTATTATGATTATTGGTACTGGAGGAGTTGATCAGAATCATTATAATCATTAGAAATTCAACCTATATATCTTATACAGTAAAAATGTAAGGTAGGTATGTGGGTTATGTCCACATCCCATATTGAAATGCCAGGTTCAACTTCCAGCTACTCTGCCTTTAATCCAGCTTCCTACTAGTGTCTAACAGACAGCAACTGATGGTCCAGGTATTTGGATTCTGCCACCCACTTGAGAGAACAGATGGAGTTCTGGCTCCTGACTTTGTGTGACACCACCTCAACTACTGCAGGTGTTTGGGGAATGAACTAGTGGGTGTAAGATCAGTCTCTCTGTCTCTCCCTATCCAGCACCAAAGCCCCACCCTACCGCATCACTCTGCCTTTCAAATAAATAAATCTTACAAAGAATACAGTTGTAATTGTATTGTTGATTCTGTTCTTAACTGGGCAAGTAGAGCTTTATAAAATTAGCTCATGTTTCCATGGATGAATATGAATTTATGCTGGAATAAGACAGGATTCAGAATTCAGTTTTTTATTTTTAAAGATGTAAGTTCTCAGAATCTTTTCATGTAACCCACTAGATGGGAATGGAAAGAGAACACTGAATTCTTTCCAAATAATATGCCCCAAATTCTGTAATACATCATTAAAATTATTTTAATAATACATCAGCTGACAATTGCTTTTCAATTTTATTAAAAGCAAAGAATTGAAAACCAAGTGACTTAATGAAAGGATTAATTAACCAATAATTAGAACCAGTAACTTTCTCATTCTGGGCAATAATATTTTATATTCCTTCATTATACTTAGTGAAATGAGCCATAGTAGGATTTGGATGGGTAAGACATATATATTTCTTTTGAAAAATGGGAGAACAGCAATAATAATTTGAAAAATGGGAAAAAAGAACCATTAAATTAAGTCACATAAATCTGTGTTCTCCTAGAACTATACATTACACAATTTAGAAGCTATTTTCTAACCTACACCCAAAAGTTTTTAATAATTCAGAACGTAGTTCTAGGTCCCCTTATCTTATTATTCTATGCCCTTCCAAGGCAATCTCTCAGTTCTCTTGACTTGAAGACTCATGATTATGTTACATATATTTGTTCAATTGCCTATTTGATATTTCCATTTGCATTTCCTGTAGACATCTTAAACTTAATATCATTCAAAAATAGAGAATTCAACTTTCTATCTTCACCTACCCACTAGTCTTTACCAATTGTCATATTTCATAGCTCAAAGTCATCCTTCAATAATTCTACTGGATAGGGAATTTTATGAAAATAAGGATATCATTATACTCAGAACATTATGTGGGGCACAGGACAGACAAGGTACAGGTGATTTATTTGAAGGAATACTACTCCACTTCACACCCTACTCCAATTAGAAACTAAGTCTTAACAGCTTTACTGTCTTCTATGGTTGGATACATGTGTGTGCACTAAGGGTTCATGTGTTGGAAGCTTAGTTCTCAGTGTTAACAACATAAGAGGTGATGAGACCTTTAAGAGGTAGGGGCCAAGAAGAATGTCATTATTGGCCCTCACACCATCTTTTACTTCCTGCCTCATCATGGGGTCTTTCCCTCTCCCACAGGCTCCTGCCATGAGGTGATTCAGTCGTAGCCATCCTGTCTGGACTTTCAGCCTCCTACTCTGTACTAAATAAATCTCTTAAAAGCTAAAGCAACCCCCTCAAGTTCTTATAGCAACAGAGAATGGATAATACAAACTTAAGTATATTTCAATATACACTTCCATCAGCCTTTGTACAGCAACTTTGTTCAAGTTACCACCATTCATCAGCTGAATTGCTACAATGGCTTCTTAAGTTGCTCTACCTACAGACACACTTATCAACTAAATCAGACTCCTACAGCAATCAGAGTGATTTTTGTAGATGACAACTTAGTCATTTTTTTCCCAGTGAAGGTGTAACGTTTCATTTGCTCTATAAAGATAAGGAGCAAATTATTATGGCAACCTAGGCTCTTCCTGTTTCCTCTTGGTGATTTCTCATGTCCACCTTTTTACCTTCATCTTTGCTAGTCTGTTCCCTCTCACTAAGTCCAAGAGTTTCTTCCTCTTTCCTTCTCAGGCCTTTGCACATGCTTTCTTTACTTGAAGACTCCTCCGGACCCACTCACTATGCTAACATTTTTATGTTTCACTTTATACATCACCTCTTAACAAGACCTCACTTGAATACTCTACACTAGATTACGTCATGCTATCATTGTCTTGCCCTGACAGGCAAAGTGGACAGTGAGAGAGAGACAGAGAGAAAGGTTTTCCTTTTCCATTGGTTCACCCTCCAATGGCCGCAGCAGCCAGCGCACTGCGCTGATCTGAAGGCAGGAGCCAGGTGCTTCTCCTGGTCTCTCATGGGGTGCAGGGCCCAAGCACTTGGGCCATCCTCCATTGCACTCCGGGGCCACAGCAGAGAGCTGGACAGGAAGAACAGCGACCGGGACAGAATCCGGTGCCCCGACCGGGACTAGAACCTGGGGTGCCGACACCTCAGGTGGAGGATTAGCCTATTGAGCCGTGGTGCCGGCCTATCATTGCCTTTCAAAATTTACTTTCTTCAAAGTCAGCTTTATTGCAAAACAAAACTTCTGGCCTATAATTTTAAAAAAACATTAACAAGGAATACTAGAGCCACTTAATTTCAAACCAAGAATTATGAGGCCATCACAAAGTTCATGGAAAATATATATTATGAAAAACTACACAAGGATTTTATTATTTTTTGCACTGAAATAAACTTATCTTCCAATTCTATTTTCCATACACTTTTCCAAGTTTCCTTATATGTGAATTGCAACTAACCTCGGAATAGTTAACCTGGGATTATCTAATATTTAGCAGACATTTAAATCCCCTGTACAAAGACATTAACTGTAACTTAATAAACTAACATTTGAAATATGAAAAAGGTTAAATAATGTTATATCCACATGACACAAAATCATACAATGATTTAAACTAGCATTTATATTTTTATGCAAGGAAATGCCAGTACTATGATATAAAATGAAAAAAAAAACAAGATAAAAGTCCAACTTTTCAAGAAATTGTACTGTTAAAGAATATACTAAATAGATTATGGGTTTATGAATGGCTTCAATTTACTTTATGTCTGTATTTTCTAAGTTTTCTACAAGTAATATGCAGAGGAATTTTTTCTCTTCAAAACATAAAATTATTTCACATTCATCCTCTTCTTTTTAGACGGGGTTATATACTGACTATCCCACAATACACACTAATTAATCATTTCCTAAAATGCTGAAAGAATCTGAGTATAACTTTGTTGTATTTTTCTTTTTAATTTTTAGCACTATGACACACAGTGTTGGTAAGGCTTGTGTTCATTTATTCTTAAATATATGTTTGGTTATTTAACTGCAGGTAATTGCAGCCAGGTAGTATAATAAGAACATGGATTTTGGAGTAAGAGAGATCATTTGAATTTTGTCTCAGCCACTTGCAAGTAACTTACCCTTTTTGAGCCCCTGTACACAATAAGCTTAATAAATGGTAGGTCTTATTAGTTCTAAGTGACTACAATGGTTAAGAGACTATACTTGATGTTAGGGGAAATAGATCAATGAATAACAGAATATCAGATATACAGAAAACTTAGATTCCAAGTTTTCCTTCCTTTAGATATAGCTGTTAAGAAAATAACTGTCATCTAAAGAAAATAAATAAGGCACCATTAAAAGGAGAAAATGTTCTCTATTAATTTAGGATGAAAGCAACAATCACCATCATATAACTTAAAAGCCAAGAGATCTACCAATTACACATGTATCTATTCTTTTTATTTTTACTGGACCCTAAAACTCATTGAGTATGTTTTCCTTATTGTACCTGCCAATAAACATTGAATGGATTAAAGCTCAGTAATGATCACTTAATGGAGACTAGCCACCCTCAGACATACTCTGGAGTTTCTTGTCCACAGCACCATAGAACCCACTCCTGTGGCTATATGGACATTTTCCCAAGTTCATGTTCTCAAGGGTTGAAGGTAGATGCTTTACGCACATTGCCAAGGCTTTAAAGAGGCCAGATGGCAACTATATTAAGAAGTAGATGGAGTATGGATGTGTAAATTATAGTGTTATAGGCATGTACCCAGGCCCCTTATGGTACAGAAAGTAACTGGGGCTGAGAAGAGATGGGCAGAGAAGTTGTGAACTGGGGGCTGGGACCACTTCTCCCTGTACTGACATTTCCTGGTGTAAAACTGAAGAGTCTAACAACCCACATTCTAACTTTATTTTCCAATGTTAGCTTTCTCTGAGAAACTAAAATAAAATGTGTTCCTTTAGGTTGGAGTGGGGCTGGGAGGAGAATGGAGGGCACCTTGTGAATCAAGGTTTCCTGGCTTGGACTGGGTGGTGTGAAGGGAAGGCTGTGTCAGAAGGTGACATGAGATTTTGTTCTACTGGTACTATGTCTCTGTGAATGTCAGGTGGGCCTGGTGCTTACTGTTGTATGAATTTAATGAATATTAAGTAGTGGCAAAGATTCTCTCCTTAAGCAAACTCTCCTAAGTCCTTTTCTCAATGAGGTTATGGGCTTGAGTTTCAGTGTCAATCTGTGTTAGAACTACCTTGCTCATTTTTAGCAAGAATCCTGCTTCATTTGTTTAGAGAGCGCCCCTGACCCTTTTATCATCTTGGCTTTTCTTCAGCAGTAATCCTGTTAAGTCAGTTTAGTAAGAATCCTTGCTTACTTCCTCTTCATGCTTTTCTATCTACCTATCTCCATGCTGTTCCTTGGCTAAAAATCCCTCTTTCTCCACTTTGTATTTTAAATTGAGCCCATTTCTATATTGAGGACTCTCTTCTGGTACAATAGTCCCTAAATGAATATCTGTTTCTAACTTAAGACAAATGTGCAGTGATTTGGTGTTTGCACTAAGTTTGCCACTTTTTAGATGTTTTTAAGTAATGATTCTTTAACATAACTAAGATTAGCATTGAATTAAAAACTAGGAGATAATGTATCTACTCCCTCTTCCTCAAAACTACTTTGCTTTGGTCTTGATTCCAAAAAGCTTTTTGCTAAAATCAATATTAGATACAGTTTTAGAATAGTAGGATGACAACATGTCTTCCTGAGAGATTATTAGAAACAAATAAGAACTGATGCCTCATCGGTGTGTAAAGCTGTGATCAGACCTTTGCTCTACGAACGTATTAAGTGGATCTTCTCAGAACTATAGATTTAATCAAAACAAAAGGTTGATTTCTTGATCATCATAAAAGCATCTTGAACTTCTTAGGCTGTCAACAAATGCTGACAGGACATGATTTTAAAACAGAAAATTCCTACAATCCTTTAAAATACTCATTTTATGATGAACGATGCTAAGGTTAAGAATGTTCTGTAATCTGCCAAAGAACTCACAGCTAATTAGTGGCAGAGACGCCCATGTCTGTTGCTTGAAAGTGTCTAGAGCAGTGCATCTAAGTCACTTTCAAGCTGAGCTGGAAGTTTGTGTTTAGACTTACAAATAAAGCCAGAAAAATGGTTCCCTGCATACAATGTAGGGACTAGGACTAAATCAGAAATTTTAGAGTCTCAGGGGGCCAATCTTAATGGATATGAACCATCTCATCTATGTCTTTTTTTTTTTTTTTTTTTTTTTTTTAGATTTGAGGATAGATCTTTTTCTTTTAGGATTTTTTTTTTTTTTTTTTTTTTTTTTTTTTTTTTTTTTTTTTTTTTACAGGCAGGGTGGATAGTGAGAGAGAGACAGACAGAGAGAAAGGTCTTCCTTTTTGCCGTTGGTTCACCCTCCAATGGCCGCTGCGGCCGGCGCATTGTGCTGATCCGAAGCCAGGAGCCAGGTGCTTCTCCTGGTCTCCCATGCGGGTGCGGGGCCCAAGGACTTGGGCCATCCTCCACTGCCTTCCCAGGCCATAGCAGAGAGCTGGGCTGGAAGAGGGGCCACCGGGATAGAATCTGGCGCCCCAACCGGGACTAGAACCCAGTGTGCTGGTGCAGCAAGGTGGAGGATTAGCCTGGTAAGCCACGGCGCCAGCCATCTATGTCTTAATTCTATTGTTTCTGTGGGAAATTAACATATTTTTCTTTTCTTTCTTGAGAATCATTGAATAACGGGGCCTTTAAAAGCACAGTATGAATTAACCTCCTAAATTTTAAAGCACTTCAATAATTTGTTTTTGGCCTTTAAAAATACAAATTTTAATTATCAGATCATTTTTATAGACTGTTGATATTTTAGCAGCTGGGATACAATGCCAAAGATCTGCACAATGGTGCAATATTTTCCTATTCAATGTTACTTAGACCACACATAGATCCTCAGACCGAAGGTGTTGTCTATTTTGTGAGTAGGGTAGAGAAGAAAATACAGGTGCTCTCTACTTGGTAAATGGGTTAAAGGTATTTATGAATATATATGTTTGAACAAATTATTTATTTAAATAAAAAAATATTGAAGAAATTTTGAGCTTTCTGAAATTAAGTAAAAATCCTTCAGATTTGTTGAGGAATATTATATATGAAGAAAGAATGACAGACATTTCTGATAACACCTTTATTCTTATATAATTCACATTCCTTTAAACTTGTCCTTTTAAAATGTACAATGAAAAATTTGTTGTGTAATCATCATGATCTAATTAACAAACATTTTCTTTACTTCTAAAGGAAATCTGATACTCATTATCAGTTTATGCCAAACATTAAAGTGTTTTCTAACTATGGATTTCTTTATTCTAAATATTTTATGTAAATAAAATTGTGCAATAAGTAGCCTTTAAATAAGGCTTCTTCTTACCATATTTTGAATGTTCATCACTGATGTAGCATATATAAGTACTTCATTCCTCATTATAGTGGATTGCTATTTTATTACATGTGTATATCATAATTTATCCATTCATTCCTTGATATGCATTTCAGCTGCTTCCAAATTTTGATGTATAATTTTTTGTATGAACATATTTTCTATCCTTTAGGGTATTTACTTAAAAGTAGAATTGTGGGGCCAGCGCCACAGCTCACTAGGCTAATCCTCCGCTTGCGGTGCCGGCATCCCGAGTTCTAGTCCCAGTCAGGGTGCCGGATTCTGTTCTGGTTGCCCCTCTTCCAGACCAGCTCTCTGCTGTGGCCCAGGAGTGCAGTGGAAGATGGCCCAAGTCCTTGGGCCCTGCACCCTCATGGGAGACCAGGAGGAAGCACCTGGCTCCTCGCTTCACATTGGCGCAGTGCGCCGGCCATGGTGGCCATTTGGAGGGTGAACGAACAGAAAAAGGAAGACCTTTCTCTCTGTCTCTCTCTCTCTGTCTAACTCTGCCTGTCAAAAATAATAAATAAACTAAAAAAGTAGAATTGTGGTAACTCTACATTTTGACAGACTCTTTTCCAAAATGCTTGTACCACTTTACATTCCCAGCAGCAAAGTTGAGGGTCTTGATTTTTTCCACCCTCATCAACACTTGTTACTGACCATATTTTTCACCTTAGCTATATTTAGTGGGTGTGAAATGGTACCTTGTTGCAGTTTTGATTTGTAGTTTTCAAATGAAAAAACAATGCTGAGCATTTTTTATCTGCTTATTGGCAATTTGTATCTCTTTGAGTAAATATGCATTCAAATCTGTTGTAGACTGAATAACTCCCCCTATGAAATCCATGTCCTAATCCTGGAACTTGGGTTGAGTGTAGGAGTTCTTTACATATTTAGGAAACAAGTCATTTAGAAGATGTATAATTTCCAAGTGTTTTATCCCACTCTATGGCTTTCCTTTTAACCTCTGTTGAATATCCTTTGAACACAGAAAAATTTTGGACTGGTGAAATCCAATTTATCTATTTTCTTTTTGTTTGTGCTTTTGACATCACATAAAGAGACCATGGCCTAATCCAAGAACATGAAAATTTGCTGCTATGTTTTCCTTTAAGAGTTTTATAATTTTAATTCTTCCATTTAGGTCTATGATTCATTTTGAATTAACTTTTGTATATACTATGTGGCGATGGCTTAAATTAAGTCTTTTGCATGCATATTTTCGGAAGACCTGAAACAATTTATAGGGAGAAAAAAATTAACATAGTATATTTGCTATAAGGCTATTTTAATTAATCCAAAAGGGTATTTTCTTATCATATAATATCTTGTTAACTAAAATAGGAAAACTCTGGAGAGGCATTTCCAGCTCTAAAAGACTTCAAGTGGGTGCCTTTTCTTCTACTTAATGAGCAGCTGAAATTTTTCTCCTTTAGAAATTTTCCTATGTGGTACTAACTTGATGGGGACTTGTCATTGCTAATAATTGCAGAACCACTGAAAAGTGATTTTCTTATAGTACAAGTAGGTTGTCAGCATAGTTAGGGCTCACATAGTTAGGGCAGAAGAAATAAGGGATATCAAAGGATAGAGGGCTGTATCTTCCTCCACTTTTCATTTTCAAGGGCATAGATGCAGTAACTCACAAGAAGAGTCCACAAGATTTGAACCATATATCTTTCTAAGGAGTATGCTTGATACCATTTGCATTGGATGATGAACTCATAAATTTCTTGTTGAGAGCAATGCTGGGCTTGTGTTTTGCTTTGGCCTCCAAACAATAATAAAAGAGAAATACAACTGACTCTGAAGGCACTAGAAGGATCTGCCTTCAAGTGGAAAATCTAGCATGATCATAGTCATTTGGTGCAATAATCATTTGGGTTACACTGCAATTTGATTGCATCAACATCATGATATTTGAGGTTTTCACTAGCAATCACCCAAATTCATGAAAGTTCAATATGGAAAGGTATTCTAAGAATTTATCAATTTATTACGCTATTTTACCTGTTGGAAACCTTTTATTCCCTAAAACAATCTGAAAGTGGATCTTGGTAGTAAGTTTTATATAGTAACACTTAGAAGTTGCTTCTTTTCCTCTGATTGATGTTTCTCATTTATACAAGCAAGAAAAATAAATTTAGATCTGTTTTCCCCATTTTCAAGTTATATGATGACTTCATCTTCTGGTGATTATTAATCTTTGAATTGGAATATTATTTGACCCTTAGATTCATGGAGGAATTTAGTCCTCAAAATCTTTTGTTGAGGCAAGCATTGTGGTATAGCCACCTGCAATGCCAGTGTTACATATGAGCCATGGTTTGAGTCCTAGCTGCTCAACTTCCAACCCATCTCCCAGCTAATGTGCCCACAAAAGCAGTGAAAGATGGTCCAAGTGCTTGGGCTCTTGAACCCACATGGGAGACCCAGATGGAATTCCTGGCTTCTGGCTTTACACTGGCCTGACTTCAACCACTGCAGTCATTTGGGGAGTGACTCAGAGAATGGAAGATCTCTCTCTCTCTCTCTCTCTCTCTCTCTCTCTCTTACTCTTTCTCTCTCTCTCTCTCTGTAACTCTGTCTTTCAAATAAATAAATTCAAATCAATCTTTTTTTTAAGAAAAGTAAAAACAGAATCTTCTGCTAACACAACTAAGTGGGGGTGGGGGAGTGGGAATTAATCCAATTATAGTATTTAGAGGTGAACATTTTGCAGCAGGAATTGATTGAATTAGGTCATTGGGTGGTACTTCCATGACCGAATCCTGCTGGCTGTATAAGGGGAAAAATAGGGAAATCTGTGTTTCCTGTCTCTTGCCATGTGATGCCCTGTGCTACCTCTGGACTTTGCCAGCAACAATGCCTCCACCAGAGGCTGAATCAGCGGGTCTGGTCTCATCTTGGACTATGAACCTCTAAAACTATGAGCCAAAATAAATCTATTTTCTTCGTAAGTTGACTTGCCGCAATTAGTTTGTTATAGTGATAAATAGCTGATTAACACATTGATAGTTTTTCTCTTTCCCATTTCTTCATTTTCTGTTTTCTTCCTATCCTCTTTCTCTTCATGATCTAACACTATAATCAGTGAGTTAACAGATATAAATGAATGAAGAAGCAAAAGAATGAGTTGACAAAGGACAGTCAAAAGGATAACACTGTGGTTTATATACAGGGATTGCATTCTTAAAACATTGTTCTTAACCAGCAAACTTGTCAGTATAGTCAAACTTCAGTATAATCAATAGTATTGTTTGAAACAAACATGTATATTATCCTGGCTTTATAAGGACAACGACAACCTTATCTGCAAACAGACACAGAAGTAAAAAATGAAGCAATGGGCATAAAAAAAGAAAACTTTCTTTTTCATCCTGTCTGAGAGTATAGAAATGATTATGCTGAGGGCTATGAGATTAAATTGTGTCACTTGTCAGGAAATTGGCGAGCAGCCATCTTTTCTACCTGCTCCTACATGCTGCTTTTGTGCTGTGGATGGGTTTAATAAGTGCAATGTTGTGTAAAATGTCATTGCTGCTTTGCCAAGTAGAGGTTGTCATGTGATATCTCTTCCCCAGGATGACATATCAATATTGGTCCTTGGCAATCCAGGGACTTCAAAGCTACACAGAGGGCATTTTTCATGATTGAAATACAAGAGTACAAATAAAAATCATTCTTCAAAGTATGGAAATATGCCCATTTTTCTCTGAAAGAATACATAATGTTCTTTCTAAAATGTTCTTATTTTTAAAGACAAGTAATACTATCATACTTTAATGACTACTTCTAGAGGACAAAATACCAATGACTGGTAACATTTTTTGAAAGTTTTATTTTAATGTTAATCAAATAAATGCAAAGTAAAGCTAAGAAATGCACTTTTGTTTGTTTTGGAAAATAACCCTAAATTATACATGTCTAAGCACACAAAATACTGACATAATAAGGTAAAATAGGCTTTGTTCAATATTAGTGGTGGCAGTAAAATTTGATATAATGTTTCTGGAAGAAATTTGATAATATGTATGACAAGACTTTATATAAAGATTCATTTATTTATTTGAATGTCAGAGTTACACAGAAAGAAAGAGAGACAGAGAGAGACAGAGAAACAGAGATCTTCCATCCAGTGGTTGACTGTGTTGATGGCCACAATGGCCAGGGATGGGCCAGGCTTAAGACAGGAGCCAAGAGCTTCTTCTGGGTCTCCCACGTAGTTGGCAGGGGCCCAAACTTGGGCCATATTCTGCTGCTTTTCCTAGGCCATTGTCAGGGAGCTGGATCAGAAGTGGAGTAACAGACACTGGAACTGGCACCCATAGGGGATGCCAGCATCACAGGAGGTGGCTTAAATACTATGCCACAATGCCAACCTCCTATGAAAAGACTTTAAAGTATTCATATGATTTGGTTGAGAAATCCTACTATTAGAAACACATCCTAAGGAAATACTGAGAAATAGAGTCAACAACATTTTCTACAAGATTTCCAGGTTATTTAAAATGTTGAGAAGCTAAAATTAAATTCCTAAAAATTCAAATGATCTAATAAGCTACTACATAGCATTTAAAATATTTACAAAGGGATGTTTAATGGTGTAGGCAATATTTGTGAAATATGATTAAGTAAAGTTAAATACTAAATATTAAATAAAGTATGATCTAAACTAATTTTTAATTGCAAAAAGTAAAACAGAAATATATGAACAAAAGTGTTAATAGTGATTGACTGTCTACTAAGCAAAAACAACTATATTATATTTTATTTCATCTTTGCCTATTATACATTTTATAAATCCTACACAAAGGACAAATATTGGCCCCCTAAACACAAATACAAAGAAGTTATATTTAAAAAGAGATTCTACTGGAAAAGGATCAGTGCCCAGAGAAGTTAATCTAAACCACCATGTGCATTTCTTGCATTGCCTCTTGACTTTTTCCTTATCTCCCATTTTCCCCATAGCTTCTGGATCTGTCTAGCTCTGCAGCGCAGACTCATATCCCCAGCCAACAGATATAACAACAGATCTCACCTAGTTTTTGTTTCTGCTGTCCCTCTACCTACGGAACAGGATTCTTCCTATTTTGAGCCTTGCTCCAACCCTTGTTTCTGACTGCACTTTTGGCTTTATGCCTTTAGGTGTGTGAAGGGACTCAACCCAACCTTGAGGCCTCAACACTGTTCCTGAACTTCAGTGTGTGAGACTGCCAGCAGAGGCCTGTACCAGGCAAGTTGCTCTGGCAGCCCGGGCTTAAGGAATTTCTGGGTCCACAATTCATATGCCTGTATTAATATTGTTATTTCTGCATGGTAATTTACCACAAATTTAGCAGTTTCAAACAGCATATATTTATTATCTCAGAATTTCAGCAGGTCAGGAATCTAGGCATGGCTTAAAGGAACTCTCAAGGCTGGGTCTTGAAAAGTTGTATCATTGTGTCAGCTGGATTGCATTCCTTCAGTGAGCTTGGATTTCTGTTACAACAAGCTCATGTGGTTACTGGTAGAATTCAGAATCTTGTCACTGTGGGACTGACAACCTCCAGTGGGTACTTGTAGGTGGGGAACTACCTGTAGTGACTGGAGGCTGCTCTTGGGTCATTCTTACATGGTTCCCTCCAAAGGTACCTTAACATGGAAGTTGGCTTCATCCAAGCTAGTTGGGGACTCTGATTCTATAGGGCTCATTGAATTAGGACAGTCTGACTCAGGGTGATCTCCCTTTTGATTAACTCAAGGTCAGCCAAAGAGTGACCCTACTAACATCTTGGGACTTCCTTTTGCCATATAAGGGAGTGATCTCCCATCATAGTGACAGGTTCTGTCCGTATTGGAGGGGAAGGGATTATACAAAGGTGTGAGTTACTGGGATCCAGGAACTTGCAATTTCCATACTTCTTCAGTGTATCATGCAGTCTTTCCTATAGTTTCTTGAGATACATGCTTCTATCTCTAATGTACCAATGGGGGAAATCAATAACACAGACCTTAAAAAGAAGCCTAAGGGCCAGCGCTGTGGCACAGCAGGTTAAAGCCCCGGACTGAAGCATCAACCACTGGTTCTAGTCCTGGCTGCTCCTCTTCCAATCCAGCTCTATGCTATGGTCTGGGAAAGCAGTAGAAGATGGCCCAAGTCTTTGGGCCCCTGCACCCATGTGGGAAACCTGGAAGAAGTTCCTGGCTTCTGACTTCAGATCAGCACAGCTCCAGCCAGTGCAGCCATTTGGGGAGTGAACCAGTGGATGTAAGACTCTCTCTCTCTCTCTCTCTGTCTCTCCCTCTCTCTGTAACCCTGTATTTCAAATAAATAAAAATAAAATATTTAAAAATAAAAGGGATCCAAACTCACGTAACTAGGAAGTACAAATAGAAAGCCAGATTCTCTGACTCCAAATATTAGTCTCTTTCTTTTAGTTCTCTTTTATAGGACAGCCACCAAGACTTGAGCTCAGTTTGCAGTCTGACCTACTACAGGAGAAATTACTTCTCACTTTATCTCTGCCTTAAGCCTGAACTTTCACTTTATATTGGGTTTGCTTTAGCATGCTCAGGAAGATCCTTCATAATAGTCCCTGAATTCCTAGAATGATGTATATATTAGTGTCTTGCTGCTGCATAGAAAATTGCCATAAACTCAGCAGCTTAAAACACACATTTATGAGTTCGGTGTTTGTGTAGGTCAAACATCCAGCACAGTGCAGCTAGAATCGCTGCTCCGGTTCTAACAAGGTTGAGTCAAGGTGTTGGCTGAGCTGTATTGTCATCTAGAGGCTCAAGGTCTTTTTCCAAGCTCATGTGGTTTGGCAGCATGAAGCTCCATTAGGTTGTGGAGCTGAAGTCCCTTCTTCCATGTTGTCTATCAACTGGGGACTTGGTTTTTCCCCTAGAGAGTATCTTCTTTCTTGCTGCCATTGCCTTCTCCATTTTTCAAGTCTGCAATAGTGTGTTGAGTATATCACACATATGGAATCTCTTTGACTTCAGCCTCTAGCCAAAGAAGGCACACCACTTTAATAGGTTCATGTGATAGGATTAGACTCACCCAGCTACTATCCCTATCTTAAGGACAACCATGCCATATGATATAACCTAATCACAAGAGTGACATCTCATATTCACAGTTGCTTTGGATTGATGTGTGGACTCTCGGAAGAAGAATTTTCAGAATTCTGACTCTTACAGAATGATCATGCCACATTTTTCCCCTGCAATATAACTTAGTGCTAAAAACATGGACTTTTGATTCAAGCTGTTTATATTCAAATCTTGGCTCCAACATTTACTAGCTATGCAAACTTGAGCAACCTACTTAACTTCTGAGATTCTCAATGTTCTCATATGAAAATTTGGGTAAAACAAATAATGGTCTCATTGACTCATTTAACAATTTAAATGAGTTATTGTGCCAAAAATGAACTTGGTCCAGTAGAAGCACTATGTGCTTAAATGTTATTATTATTATTGATTTGATTATTATATGTTCATTAATTTAGATCCAATATTACTACTCTCCTCTGAGTAGGTGCATTACCTCACTTTTCTGGGCCTCAGCTTTTCTGTCCATTATAGCATTATATAACTGTCAAAAATACAATTTAAGTCTTAATCTTTTAGTGTTGCTATATAACAAAGCAACAGTGGTTCATTTCTAATAGTTCTGAAGGCTAGGAGACTACAATCAAGGAATTGGGAGATGCAGTTTCTGGTCAGGGCACTCTTCATAATTAATAGATGGTGATTTCTAGCTGTGTTCTCACATGGTGGGAGGGGCAAGCAAGCTTTTATAGAGAATTAACACAAGCCAAGGACTGAGGGAGACCTTTGTGGCATAGTGGGTTAATCTGCCAGTTGGTGCACCTGCATCCTTTATCAGTGTGCCCCTTTAAGTTCTGGCTACTCTGCTTCGGATCCAGCATTCTTGCTAATGCATGCTGGATGGCAGCAGATAATGGCTCAAATTCTTGGCCCTGTTACCCACAGGAGAGACCCAGATGGAGTTCTAGGCTCTTAGCTTCAGCCTGGCTCAGCCTTGGCTGTTGCAGGCATTTTGGAAGTGAGTCAGCAGATGAAAGGTCTTTCTTTTCTTTGTCCCTTACTCTGCCACTCTGCCTTTTAAATAAATAACTCAATCAATCAATAAATAAACCTTTTTAAAAAATCTAGAATATTTCCTTATAAGGGCACTAATCTCATCTGTGACCTCTTCACAACTGATCTAATCACTCCCTCATACACACAGGCCCTACCACAGGTCATAACATTGGTGATTTGCTTTCAGTAATATGAGTTTTGGGATGTCAAAAACATTCAAACTATAGAAATTTATAATAGGAAAGATACATTTAAAAATTTTAAGAACTTTAACTCATAAGAAACACCAAAGTATTTGTAGGCATAAAAGAAAAATAACGGGGCCAGCGCCTACATCCCATATGGGTACTGGTTTGAGTCCTGGATGCTCCAATTCTGATCCAGCTCTCTATGACCTGGGAAGGCAGTGGAAGGTGGCCCAAACCCTTGGGCCCCTGCACCCATATGGGAGACCTGAGAGAAGCTCCTGGTCCTGTTTTTGGATCGGCTCAGCTCCATCCGTTGCAGCCATTTGGGGAGTGAACCCAGCAGATGGAAGACCTCTCTCTTTCTCTATACCTCACTCTCTTTCTCTATACTTCTCTGTAATTCTGCCTTTCAAATAAAATACATAAATCTTAAAAAAAAAGAAAAATAACTTTGTGTATAGGTCCATTTTCATTTGTTAAGAGGAGGAAATAGCAGATTCAAGTGGTTTCAGTATAAACTTGAGAATAGAAATATAGAAATTTACTCAGTACCATATCCATTTCAAATGACTTTTGATATTATGTTATAGTATGATCAAAATAAAAAAATTAAAAATAGGAATAGGAAGCTTAAAAGACAGAGGGTGAAAGGAGACTGAAGAAAATATAGAAATGATGAGAGAAAATCAAACAGAGAAAAAGAAACAGAGGCAAAAGGATAGGGAAAACTACTGAGAGGTAGAGAGGGATGATTTAAAAAGGTGGGGGCAACTGGTAAAATATATTGTGCAACGACTATGTGCCTGGCATAGAGAAAGGCTTCTGACACCATCAAATTATCAGAATTCAGCGGAATAGCCATTATCATCAATATTTTATAGATTAAAAATGGCAACTAAGAGGATTTAATTTGTCCAAGGTCAATTATATTAGTTTACTTGGACAGATACTAGACCTACATCCTTGCAGAGCTTATTGTAACATGCTGCTTTCATGTCCTTAAGGATTAACTGTGAGATTAAAAGGTACGCCTTACAGATTTTTGGTACAGATTCAGTTTTCGTTTTTGTTTTTGTTTTGCTACATTGAAAAAAGAATTTGGACTTAGTTTGGGCCTGCAAGCCTACTTTAAAATGTCAATTATTTCAGTAAAGATATTTGGATTCTATTTAAAGTGGGTCGTCCAATGTTTTATATCTCAGGATAAGTCACATTTCCAAGCCTCAGTACCACTTTTCGTAAAATAGCTTTGGGGATAGATTAAATGCTTAATTCTGAAAATCCATGCTTAATGTCACATTGTCAGATTTTCAACCAATTATTATGTTTGAACTCTGATTTGTACCTAAGCCATTCAAGTGCATGGTGGGAAGCAATAAGGTGGGGAACAATCTCAGTACCACAAAGAAGTGGAGACACAAGGTTGCAATATCAGTGGGGGGTAAGGAAGTTTTGTTGTTTCAGTTAGAAATACTGCACAGAATTGTACACTTTGTTCATTGTACAGCCTTAGGATGTGACATTCATATCAATAGTCATTAGCTCTGCCTCTGGTTACAGGAAGCCAGAATAAGAAACAATGTGTGGAGGTCAGAATAAAGGAAAACATGACTCAGTATAAAAAGAGCAAACTTTCTTATGTTGAGATTTGTCACTTAATATTGTAAAAACTTCACCTCTGGGAGTTTTTAAGCAGATGGTATGATGTAGTGGGTTCTACCACTAGATGAAGGTTTAGAGTATGTTAGTGACATCCTGGACTGTGTTGTTAATGTGGAGAAAGTTAGCTAGGTGACCTTACACTGACTTCTTAGTTTCCTAAACACACGTTACTATGGCCACAGTAATAATATCTACCTCATGTGGCTACTATAAATATAAAGGGGATTGTGTTATGTATGTGTATGTGTGTGTGTGTTTGTAATTACATCTATATTTACAACTTTACCCATCTAAGCATAATTCCCCACACATAAAAAAGTCAATCAGTGTTATTCTTTCATTATGATTATTCTCTTTACAATCTTTGAATCAAGGCTCCAGCACAGAAGAACATCCCTTAAAGCTGCAGACATGGGATTGCCTTCCATGCTTGTAGGCAAAGAATGGTAGCATTCTTAAAGATGACACTTTAATCCCTTTTTAAAGTTATTTTTTTATTTATTTGAGCAGGAGAGAGAGAGAGAGAAAGAGAAAGAGAGAGAGGGATAATAAGAGAGGGGCGGGAGGGAGAAAGAGAAAGAGAAACATGGAGAAACAGAGGATTCACTGACAAATGCCCACAGTGTTGGGGCCAGAACCAGAAGCCAGGATTGCGATCCAGGTTCTTGAGTTGAGTGGCAAGAACCTAATTTAAATACCCACTCCATCATGCTTAACTATATAGCTAATAACTGTTCAGCATAGATATTCTGTCCCTCAGAAATTAGTCAATTTTGCTTAGGAATTCTATTGTCCAAAAACGTGTTTCCCCATGGAAGATCTTTTCTTGTAGGCAGGAAATGCAGATGTACCTGGGAAATAAATGTGGTTTTTCTCCACAAGCTACAAAGATGGATCCCTCAAAAGTAATCACTGTATTAGAACAATTGGATAGGGAACAACAGTATCTTTGGTTCCTTTATAAGAAAAATAACAAACTGCGTATTTATGGTTAATCAAAAAATGGACGAAGAGAGGCTATGGAGCTTACATGTGTGCCACTTAAGTCACATTTCTTGATGTGACTCTATGCTAGCTAAAGTCATTCTTACCTACAAGAATGTGCTTGTGTCTCCTATAAAAACTCTCCTTGACCAAACTTGAGTCAGGCTCCTCTGAGCTCTATTAACTAGGCCTTGACCTTGGGTTCTGCCTTTGGCCTATTTGGTCCATTTTTTCACAAGAATCCTGCTGAGTCAGCTTATGTAAATTGCCTCACCTTTGGTTTTCATTAGATTTGTCATCCTCCACTCTGAATATCTTATCACTCAGGCCTGCCTTCAATAAGAATACTACTGTCTGCTTCCTTTAGCCAGAATTTCCCTTACCCTGATGGTTTCTTTTAGTGATTTTTCATCCACTGAACTCTTCCCCATTCATGCTATCTATCCCCACCTGTCCTTATTTTTATTCAAAGTTAAGCCCAATCTTTCTCTCTTACTGCATAACCTTCATCGCAATAATCTTTCTTGAATAGTCTTGCTTAGAGTCTTTGTTTACCATAAATAATTTTCCTTTAACATACATTCACTATCCTCCCTCAATCAATGAATTTTCCCTCGTTCCCCTTCTCCACTTTAATCATTAAAAAATTCATTCATCAATAATTTATGGAGTTCTACCTGTCTACCTATGTACCTGTCTATCTTTCTGTTTGGCCTGAGGGGTGTGCTAACATAACAGGAGGATATGTTGTTCTCTGCAAGGAGATCTGAAGTTTTCCAAACCACAACAGCTTTTAGCATTTTGATCTCTGAAAATACTTTGTATTATCAACTAAGTGCCCAATGTGGGGGACGCTTCTTTCTCAAAATTACTAGGTTCTTTAAGGAAGGGGCCTGGCTCACACAGCTACCCTTTTATAGTGAGGAAGCAGACAGGCTTCTAGGCAGTTAGGCCAACCGTGGCCAGAATGATGGAATGGGGAAATCTCTTTCAGAGGGGGTAAAATATTTGCTTCTTTCCAAAAATTACCATTAGCAAAATAAAGGTGCCGAATCCCACTCCTGACCATTCCAGTTTTATCACAAGAATATTAAGGAAGTAGTGATTTTACCAATCGGAGTTTTGGTTTCTCATGAGAATAGAAAGGAGAAGTCGCCAATCACATCTATCTGGTGAATTTTTGTTTTATCATGAGCCAGCTGGACAGGATAGACAGGATTTCAAATCCTGCCTTTTAATGAGTTTTTGTCCCCATCCTCTGGCTGATTGTTAGCTGCTTTTCAGTTTTTTTCCTCCAAACATTGTGCTTAAAAAAACGTGACCAATGTTCAATGTGGCAGCTGTCGACAAATACAGGTTAAACACTAGATGAAATGCAATAAATAGCAAAAAGATCTACAAAGGCATAACAGAAAGCTTGCTTTGATAACCTTCTATTTCAAGCACAAAACTTTTGTAGAATTATTATTCTCCAAATATACAAATGTACATCATTGATGAAGTAGATTTGCTTTCCAAATGATTCTGTTGTTTCATATCTTTACCTGAGTCTGCCATCTTCCGCTGCAGCACCTCCTGGTATAATCTTCGTAATAAATATGCCAGGGTCATCTCCAATGTGGGGATTATCTGTCCCTCCAGCAATACTGAATCCCAGACCAGAATTTCCCTGAAGAAACAATAGGCAGATATTAAATGATGTGTCTGTCACCTAAAACCCAGTTCCCCTTGGACTCTGTGTTATCACATTACAACTCAAATGGAAATCAGGTGATAACAGTCTTGTATGCAAAGCCATAAAGCACATGGTCAGCAGACAAAGGAAGGTCAGGAAAAAGACTCAGGTTTGTCCCTGCAGTGCAAGAATTATAGGGGATTACATTTTTGCTTTTAATATTTTTCCCATTTATGTTGCAATAAGGAATGATCATTGTGAATTAGGAAATAAAACTTTATAAACTGCATAATATAAACAAGTTCCAAAAGTCACTTGAATGTCAATTGTAAAAACAATACATTCACATGAGAAAGAATGTGAAGAGATTTTACATGAAAATATTTGATTAAATAGAATGGGGAAATCTGGGTGTTCTCATTTGTAATTTCTGGTATTCTTGTTCTAATGTCACTTATCCATCAGATAAATGTGTTCCTATGTATGAAGGAACTTTCACTTCCGAAGGCAGGGTCCCTCTCTAGAATTATAATACAAATGAGTTACTTTTCAACAATAAACAGGCTTTCATTTGCAGTAGCAATAGACAAGAATACAATACTGCTTTCAGCATGTGAATTTGAGTAGTTTATAATCTACCAAAGTTTTCATACTTGCTACTGCGGATTATAGTAATTGACATCCAACGTACATATGCCATTCTAAAATTTGTACCTAAGGTATAATTAAGAGTACCCTCAAATTTCACAAACCATCTTACTTAACATATTTCTTATTTCCATATTCTCTTTTAATCACCATTTCCATGGCTACATTAGGCTTCCAGATTTGTGTTCTGATTTTGTTTCAATTCACATTATATTTTATTTCTGTATAGCTAGACAATATTCATAATTGTCTATCTTAAATGTTTAAATAATAATCCATCAAGATCATATGCCATCATTTATTTAACTAGTCCCCTGTAAATGGATATTTACTTTTTCTATATATTCTTACAATAAATATAGCAAAATAAATTTATGACCACTTGATTAGGTCTATTTGTGGGATAAGAATAGATGAGGACTGCGGCCAGCGCCGTGGCGCAGTAGGTTAACCCTCTGCGTGTGGTGCCTGCATCCCATATAGGTGTTCGTTCTAGTTTCAGCTGCTCCACTTCCAGTTCAGCTCTTTGCTATGGCCTGGGAGAGCAGTAGAAAATGGCCCAAGTAGTTGGGCCCCTACACCCATGTGGGAGACTGGGAGGAAGCTCCTGCCTGCTGGCTTTGGATGGGTGCAGCTCTGGCCATTGCAGCCATTTGGGGAGTGAACCAGCAGATGGAAGACCTTTCTCTCTGTCTCTCCCTCTTACTGTCTGTAACTCTAACTCTCAAATAAAATAAATAAAATCTTTAAAATAAAATAGATGAGGACTGATAATTCAGTAGTTAGCCCAGAGAAATTGATTAGGACACTCAATTAGTCAGAATAGTTCAATGTCAAGATAGGATCAGCTGTAACTTAATGGTAATACTGTTGCAAATATCAGAGTAATGTTTAGTAGGTTTTAGTGACTGAAATAATAGAGCTAAATTCAAGTATGCTGTTTTCATATTTGCACATTTATATTGAAATACATAGTTCAGCTAAAATTCCATGTCTTTATACTTACTACAGTTTCTTTAATTCTATTTGTTCTTTGAAAAAATTGAACAGAGATGTTACTTATCAGTAGAATATAATTATGAGTTTATTTAATTTTATTAAGCACTAGCTCTCTGCCAGGCACTAGATTAATCTCTGGAGTTTACAATGTAAGCTTATAAGACATATGCAGGGGAAGTACAGAGTTTCAGAATGGATAAGAGGAAGAACTAAAAATAGTGACACAGAGGGAGGAACTAAAGAGCATGCCAGGTCTAAGAATAGACAGTAAGATTTGAACAAAGAAAGCAAGCAAAATTAGAGAGAATGAATCTTTATCATGAGGCTCATAAGAGTAGAGTGTATAGGAATCCAATATGGATTGTAAGTGCCCATTGGCATCCAACCACTGTATCAGTATTTATTGAATATCTCATATGTGACTGACTGTAATCTAAGGTTACAGAGATTAAAACCAGATAATTCTGCCTTCACAGAATTCAAAATATAGTTAAGAGTAGCAGTGTTAGCATAGCATCTTGTGAGCCACACATTTCAGGTGCTGTATAACCTCAACTACATTGTCTCATATGTGGCCACTAAGATAGCATTTAGATGACTCATAAGATAGCGTTTCTAAAAATTCAGAGATCTGGGAAAGAAAGACTTTGTTTGGCTTCAAGAATGTCAACTGGAGTATAAATATCCTAGTCTGACCAGAGTCGGCACCTGAGGGGTAATAATTTCTTCACAATAGAGGTGGAGAAGGAAGCAAAAAGGAGATTGGGAGATACCCGAATGCTTTCTCTTAATAATATCAATATATTTTTAGAAGGTACACAAAACTTTATTTTGGAGAAAAATATTCATGATCTAATTCTTACCTTTGTTTTTATTTTTATCTTCATACTTTAGCACTTAGAATGGAAACTGAACTGCTGTCTTTTCCTGCATAATCCACACTATACTTAATCTCTTAGCCTTTACTAGTGCTATTTTCTCATCCAGAAGTTTCTCATATTTCCTTCTTCATGTTTTCTAAAGTATGGCTCAGAGGGCATTGGTTCCAAGTAATTTTTAATTAATTTTTATTTTATTATGTATTGGTAAAATATAGTTGTATATATTTATGGGATAAAAGTGGGATCAAAATTTTTGAACACAATGTAGATAGCTTAAATTAAGCTAATTAATATATCAATCAAATGTTTGCTATTATTATGATGAATATTAGAAATTCATTCAGTGATTTTGAAATGTACAGCTATCCTTTATTTTTTATATTCACCATGTTTTATAATTATTAAAAAAATCAAATATTCCTCCTGTCCAAATGAGGCTTTGTACTCACTATTATCTCCTCATTTGCTTCATCTCTTAGCATCTGTTAACTACAACTCTCTTTAATTTTATTAATTTAATTGTTTTAAATTCTACATATGATTAAGAACATGTGATAATTATCTTTCTGTGTTTCATTTATTTCACTTAGGATAATGTTTGGCAGTTCCATCCATGCTATCACAAAAGAAACTTTTCCTTTTAAAAAGATTAAATCAAGAAGATATGGACAACCTAAACAGATCCATAACAAGCAGTGAATTTGAAGCAGTGTTCTAAAGTCTTTCATCAGGGAAAAACCTGGGACCTGATGGCATTCCTACTGAATTCTACAAAAGCATTCAAAGAGAAAGTAACAATATTATTTCAAAATATTGAACAGGATGGAACTCTGCTGAACTCATTTATGAGGCTAGCATCACTTTGATATCACACCCAAGGATAAGACATGAAAAGAAAACTACAAATCTATATCCTTAGTGAACATAGACCAAAACATTCTCAACAAGAAACTAGCAAATCTAGTCCAAATTCACATCAAAAAGATCATACATCATGATCAAGTGGGATATATTCCAGGAATACAGATTTGTTCAACATTCAGAAATCAATAAAAGTCATAATTCACATCAATAGAATGAGCAGCAAAAACTATATTGGTTATCTCAATAGATGTAGAAAAAGCATTTGATAAGATTCAAGACTCTTGGCCGGCACCTTGGCTCACTTGGCTAATCCTCTGCCTGCAGCGCCGGCACCCCACGTTCTAGTCCTGGTTGGGGCACTGGGTACCAGTCCCGGTTGCTCCTCTTCCAGTCTAGCTCTCTTCTGTGGCCCGGGAGGGCAGTGGAGGATGGCCCAAGTGCTTAGGTCCCTGCACACACATGGGAGACCAGGAGGAAGTACCTGGCTCCTGGCTTCGGATCGGTGCAATGCCGGCCATGGCAGCCATTAAGGGAGTGAACCAACGGAAGGAAGACCTTTCTCTCTGTCTCTCTCTCTCTCTCTCACTGTCTAACTCTGCCTGGCCAAAAAAAAAAAAAAGATTCAACACTCTTTCATAATAAAAACCCTCCACATATTAGGTATGGAAGGAACATTCCTCAAAATTATAAAGACTATGTATGACAAACCAGCATCCAATATCATACAATATCAAATGCTAAAACTTCTCCTCAGAACTGTAATAAAACAAGGATGGTTATTTTTGCAATTCTTTTTTTGTATGCAACACAAGTCAATCTATTGAAAACTGCAGTATTAATACATAACAATTCTTGTTACAATAAACGTGCTTTTAAGAATTTTAAATCTGAGCTCATCTACTCATCATCTTAATAAATATAGTACTAGAAGTTTCAGCAAGAACTAGGGAGGAAAAAGAAATGAAGGGCATCAAAATTGGAAATGAGAAGTCAAATTATCTCTGCAGATTACATGAAAAAACCTAAACATTCCACCAAAAAGCTGAGATGTAGGAATTGATAAGATGATTCAGTAAAGTGGCAGATTAAAAAAAAACATGAAAAAGTAGCTTTTTTTTTAATGTTAATGATGAACTCACAGAAAGAGAAATCAGGAAAGAAATTCCATTCACAAGAGCCACACAAAAAAATCAAATACTAAGGAATAATTTTAACTAAAGATGTGAAAGATTTTTACAACAAAAATTGTTAAGCAGGCCAATAACCTAGACAGAGATTGAATCAGAAAAATATTCTCCTAGCAAAGAAAAGCTCAGTACTTCATGACTTCAATCTGATCTAACATACTTTGAAAGAAGAACTAATTCCAATTCTTCTCAAACCATTCAAAGCAAATCAAAGGGAGGAAATTCTCCCAAATGCCTTCTATGAGGCCAGCATCACCATAATTCCAAACTAGGAAAAGATATAACAAAGAAATAGAAATATAGACCAATATCATTGATGAACATTGATGCAAAGATCCTCAACAAAATACTAGCTATCAAATACAACAGCACATAGCAGGTAAAGCTGCTGCCTGCAGTGCCAGCATCCCATGTGAGCGCTGGTTTGAGAACTAGCTGCTCCACTTCTGATCCAACTCTCTGCTACGGCATGGGAAAGCAGCAGAAGATGGCCCAAGTGCTTGGGCATCTGCACCCATGTGGGAGACCTGGAATAAACTCCTGGCTCCTGGCTTTGGACTGGCGCAGCTCCAGCTGTTGTGGCCAACTGTGGAGTGAACCAGCAGATGAAAGACCTCTCTCTCTCTTTGCCTCTCCTTCTCTCTCTGTGTAACTCTGACTTGCAAATAAATAAATAAATCTTTAAAAAATTTCAACAGCTCATCACATCAGAAAGACCATTCACATAGACCAAAGGGGATTTATCTCTGTATGCAAGGATGGTTCAACATACACAAATCAATAAATGTGACATGTCAATTAACAAATTGAAGAATAAAAACCATATGATTACCTCAACAGATGCAAAGAAAGCACTTGATAAAATACAACATCCTTTCATGATAAAAATCTTAAGCAAATTGAGTATAGAAGGAACATATCTCAACAAAATTAGGGTAACATGATAAAACCACAGCCAGCATCTTACTGAACAGGGAAAAGTTGGAAGTATTTCCATGAAGATCAAGAGCAGTACAAGCATGCCCACTTTCACCACTGCTATTCAATATAATTCTGAAAGTTTTAGCCAGAGGCATTAGGCGAAAAAAGAAAGCAAAGGAATACAAACTGAAAATGAGGAAGTCAAATTATACCTGTTTGCACATGACAGGATTTGATATATAGGGGAACCAAAAGACTCCACTAAGAGACTATTGGAATTTAGAAGAGTGCTTGGTATAGCTGTAGGCTGTAAAATTAACACACAAAAATCAACAGTCTTTGTATATACAGACAATTCCATGGTTTAGAAAGAACATATAAGATCAGTCCCATTCATAAAACTACAAAAAAATTGAATACCTTGGAATAAATTTATCCAAGGATGTCAAAGATCTCTATGATGAAAATTACAAAACATTTAAAAATAGAAGAAGATGTAAAAATGTAAACATATTCCTTGTTAATTGACTAACAGATTGATCGATGTGATCCCAATCAAAATACCAATGACATCATTCACATATCTAGGAAAAATATGTTAAAATTTGTATGGAAACACAAGAGACTCAAAATAGCCAAAGCAATCTTAAACAATAAAAACTAAGCTGGAGGCTTCACAATAGCAAACTTCAAGACATACTACTGGCAGCTATAATCAGTCTGGTATTGGTACAAAAATTGACATGTATACCAATGGAACAAAATAGAAAGCCCTGACATTAATCTATGCATCTACAATCAACAAATCTTTGACCAATAAACTGAACTGAATCCCTGGAGAAAGGATAGTCTCTTCAACAAATGGTGCTGGGAAAATTGAATCTCCATATGCAGAGGCATGTAACAAGAACTCTACCTTATACCTTACACAAAAATCAACACAAAATGGATCAAGGATCTAAATCTACAGCCTGATACAATCAAATTATTAGAGGCAAGTACCGAATAAAATCTTCAAGACATTGGCATAGGCAAAGATTTCTTGGAAAAATATCCCAGAAGCACAGGCAATCAAAGCAAAAATGGATAAATGGGATTATATCAAGCTATGAAGATTCTGCACTGCAAAGAAAACACTCAACAAAATGAAGAGGCAACTGAAAGAATGGGAGAAAATATTTGCAAAACTATGCAACTGGTACAGCATTAATATTCAGAATCTACAAAGATCCAAGAAATTCAAAAAAAAAAAAAACAATCCAGTCAAGAAATGTTCCAGTCATGAATAGGCATTTTTCAAAGGATAAAACACAAATGGCCAAAAGACACATTAAAAATGCTCATGATCACTAGAAATCAGGGAAATGCAAATAAAAGACACAATGACATTTCACCTCACTCCAGTTAGGATGGCTATCATCCAAAAATTGAAAAACAATATATGCTGGTGAGGATATGGGGGGAAAGGCACCTAATCCTCTGTTGGTGGGAATGTAAACTAGTACAACCATTATGGAAGATAGTATGAAGATTCCTCAGATATCTGAAAATAGACATACCATATGAACCAGCCATCTCACTCCCGGGAATTTACTCAAAGTAAATGAAATCAGCATATGAAAGAGTTTTTTTTTACCCCATGTTTATTGCCATTCAATTCACAATAGCCTAGATAGGGGATCAAACAACATGTCCAATCAACTGAGGACTGTATAAAGAAAATGCGATATATATACACTATACTACTCAGTCATAAAAAGAATGAAATCTATCTTTTGCAACAAAATGGATGCAACTGGAAACCATTATGTTTAGTGAAATAAATCAATCCTTAAAGGACAAATATCATACATTTTCTCTGATATGTGGCAGCTAATATAGAATAAAAAATGTATATGCATGAAATGATCACTTTGGGATATGATTGTCAGTTTTAACTTGCATTTAATACTCCTGTCAAATTGTGGTCTTCCTGCTTTTACTCATTGAATATTACGATTAATGGTAAATAAGACCTGTGAATATAGAGTGGATTAAAATTATGTCTTTGCAAAAACTGCAAAACTGATGAAGAAAGGGGAGGGAAAGATGGGGATTGGGGTGGAGCAGGGGAATGAGGGAAGTATGATTCTCTTCTTAGAACTGTATCTATGGAGTTGGCACTGTGGTGTAGTGGGCTAAGTTGCCGCCTGCTGTGCTGATATACCGCATGGGTGCTGGCTCAAGTCTCGGCTGCTCCACTTCTGATCCAGCTCTCTGCTATGGCCTGGGAAAGCAGCAGAAGATGGCTCCAAGTCCTTGGGCCCCTGTGCCCACATGTAAGATCTGGGAGAAGCTCCTGGCTCCTGGCTTTGGAAGGGTTCAGTTCCAGCTGTTGCAGCCATTTGGGGAGTGAACCAGTGGGTGGAAGATTCTCTCTTTCTCTCTCTCTCTTCCTCCCTCCCTTCCTCCCTCCCTCCCTCTCTGTAATTCTGCCTTTCAAATGCACAGATAAATCTTAAAAAAAGAACTTTACCTATGGAATGCATAAAATCTGTATCCTTTATACTAATAAAACTTTTTAAAATTTGATGAAAGAAATCATTAAGAACAAAAGAGGTGAAAGATATTCCTTCTTCATGAATCAGAGAATCAATATCATTCAAATGCCTATATTGGGGTGGCACTATAGTATATCAGGTAAAACTGCCACCTGCATATGGGCATGGGTTCAAGTCCTGGCTCCTCCACTTCTGATCCAGTGCCCTGTAAGTCTTCCTGGGAAAGCAATGGAAGATGGCCTAAGTACTTGGTCCCTTGCATCCATGTGAGAGACCCATAAAAGCTCCTGGCTACTGGCTTCATATCGGCCCAGCTCCAGAGCTATTGTCATCATTTGGGGAGTGAACTAGTGGATGGAAGATTTCTCTGTCTCCATCAACCCCCTAGCCTGTAACTCTGCTTTCAAATAAATAAGTAAATGTTAAAAAATAAAAAATCTATACTAGCTAAAACAATATACAGATTCAATGCAATCCCAATCAAAATACCAATGACATTATTTACAGAATTGGAAAAACCATTCCTAAAATTCATGTGGAATCACAAAAGACCCATGATAGTGTAAATGATACTGAACAAGAAAAATCAAGCTGGAGGAGTCATAATACCTGACTTCAAAGTATATTACAAAGCTATAGTAATCAAAGCAGCATGGTACTGGCATAAAAACTGACACATGAATCAATGGAATAGAATAAATACCCTAGAAATCCATCCACAAAAATGCAGCCAACTGATATTTGACAAAAGTGCTTAGACCATACAGCAGAGTAAGGATAATCTCTTCAACAAATAGTGCTGGCAAAACTGGATGTATATAAATGGAAAAATAAAATTAGATTCATATCACTTACCATATACAAAAATCAACTCAAGATGGATCAAAGACTTATCTATGATAAATGGCATCAGAATTTTCATAGAGATTGCTTTGGGTAGTATGAACTATTGCAAAATATTAATTTTTCCAATACATGAACATAGAATATCCTTTGATTTTGTGTGTGTTCTTCAATTTTTCATTTATATTTTATTGCTATAAATGTACACATCTTTTACTTCCTTGGTTGATTCCTAAGTTTTTTCTTTTTCAAAGCTACTGTAAGTGAGATTGTCATTTTGATTTCTTTTTAGAACATTCATTGTTAATGTAGAAAATACTATTGGGTTTTGTATTTTGATCCTGTATCCCACAGCATTACTGAATTTATCAGTTCTTTCTTTTTTCCAAGATTTATTTATTTGAAAAAAGTAACAGAGAGAGAGGGAGAGAGAGAGATCGATCTTCCATCTGCTGGTTCACTCTCCAGATGACCACAATGGACAGGACTGGGCCAGGCTGATGCCAGGAGCCTTGAGCTTCATCCAACGCTCCCAAGTAGGAAACGGGGCCCAAATATTTGGGCCATCATTCACTGCTTTCCCAGACCATTAGCATGGAGCTTGATTGGCAGTGAAGCAGCCAGGACATGAACTAGTGCTGTGATTTTGACATAGCAAGCGGCAGCTTAACCCACTATACTAGGTCTAAAATATTTTTGGATAAAATCTTTAGTGTTTTCTATTTATAAAATCACATCATCTACAAACAGAGAGAGTTAATAGCTTCCTTTCTAATTTGGATGCCTTTCATTTCTTTCTCCTGCCTAACTGAATAGATGTGGTAAAAGGAAGCACTTTTGTCTAGTTTCCAATCTTAGAGGAAAAGCTTTCACTTTTTTGCCATTGATTATGAAATCAGCTAAGAGTTTGACATACATGACCTTTGTTATGTCAAGATATATTCTTTATATACCTAATTTTTGAAGAGTTTTCATCATTAGATATGTTGAATCAATAGAGATATTTTATCATTATAATATGTTCAATTTTAATAGAATTTTTTTTCTGTATGTAGTGAGACGATCATATATTTTTCCCCTCTATCCTACTAATGTACTATATCATATTTTGACTTGCATATGTTGTACCATCCTTGAATCACAGGAGGAATTCCCATTTTATCATTATGAATGATCTATTTAATGCATTATTGTATTGTTTGTTCCAAATAATGTTAAATAATCACTTCCGAGCTCTGCACAGCCCCCACTTTTTCCGTATTTTTAATAATTCCTATGCTTACCTATGCCATTATTGCTTTATTTTGTAGTTTCTATTACTGTTTCTATATTTCCTTCATAGTAAACATAGAATGTTGGAACCATGCAGAGGAATGAACAAACAAACCTACTGAGGCTAGAGGGGAAGTCTTTCTATGGGAAAGACTAAGAAAGGATGCACTAGAAGCCCACAATCTTTAAGTAACATAACAAATAAGACGAAGCATTTTGCTCTTCATGGCTGCAAGAATAAAAAATGGAAAATAGGTTTTAAAATTTTGGCTCAACTGAAGGATAAATAATGAGACAGAACTTTTGAGACTGCAGAGGTACAGCTTAGGAAACAAGGGAGGGCCTGTCGCTCAAGGGGTAGCTTGCTAGTCACTGGGCATGAGGGATCTGAGCATCTATTAAATGACTGACTTTACAGATTCCTTCAGGACTCTGCTAGACATAGGAAAGCTACTCTTGCCAACATAGAAAAAAGGAAATTTCAGGAATCTTTAATGATGGAAGGAATTCACTACTGTTGCATTTCAAGTATTTATTCTAGGACTCAACAGACTTTATTAACAATCCTGAAATATTTAAATAGTGGTTTTAGAAATGATTGCAATATATATGCCCTCTACATGATAGTTGTGGCATTTCCTAAGATACTTGTACATTCTCCTATGCTCACCCCCACTTTGAGGAAAATGAGTGGGTTTGGGAATCTACAACAGGCCATGGTAAAAAGTGCTAGAGAGAGAGAGTCTAATTTTCCCTGTGTTTCTAGTAACAAGGATTCCTGAAAGCTTTCCTGTTTCATTTAAACACTCTACTAGCTGGGTCTGTCCAGTCACCATAGTTCTTTAGGAAAGGTTCATTTGAATTCAGCTAAGGAAATGACTTAAAGTGCTTTACCACTTCCCCATATTCTTCTATTCCAGCCTTCCCTTTTAGTACTTTGCCACCAGCCAGCAGTATCCAGTGGAGAGAGGGAGTGATAAAAAACAGTAATGAAATTGCTGCCTGCTCCTCTCCATGACTCAATCACTTCAGTCCCCTGACAATCATACAATCATCCCAGAGCCTGCCAGCTGCAGCAGCAGATCTCACTCCTCTCTCCTCTGAGCAGGAATCTCTTCATGTGCACAGGCAGACCTCTGGCTGACACTCTTAGATCCTGAAAATTGTGAGTAATTATCTGAGTGTTGATCCTTGACCCAATAAATGGAAAATCTGAGGTGCCGTGCTGGTAAGGGCAGCTCTTGTACAGAGCTCTGGGTGGGCTGCTACGTCCTTGTAGTTGGGCAGATTTCATGCCTGATGAATGTGGCTGGCACAGACCATTCATCCTTCCTGTTACCAATTCTCCACATTTGCTGACTTATCCAGGAGCACAAGTTCATTATTTAGCCAAATGGCACTTCCTGTGTCCTGTACTGTACACCATCTCCTCTTAGAAAAAGGATCAGCAAAAAGGAAAGGCACTTTACTATTTAATTGATGGTTGCAAATAATATAAGTACAATGTCTCAGGAGAAGCTGAGATATTCCCCCAATGAGTTACAAAATTTTATTCCCCAAATATGTTACAAAAGGAAAACAAACAGTGATATTACATTCATATGCATTTAAATGATATTCTAACAAAGAATTTACTTGATTTAGAATTTAATTTCTACTTTAAAATAGTTTCTAGCCACTAAATTCTAGGAATTTATTCTAAAAAAATAATCACAGATGTCTGAAAATATTTGTGTTCAAATGTTTGTTGAAGCATTATTTTTATAATGTTAAAAAACATTTGCAACTGAAAACAAATATCTATACAATAAAAGAATTGTTAAAATGCTGTGGTACCCTTCTTTCCACTGGGATCTCACTCCCAGAGATCTTTCATTTAGGTCTTCTTCTTTTCTTTTTTTTTCCATGGTGTCTTGGCTTTCCATGCATACAATACTCTCATGGGCTCTTCAGTCAGATCCAAATGCCTTAAGGGCTAATTCTGAGGCCAGATTGCTATTTAGGACATCTGCCATTCTATGAGTCTGCTGTGTATCCTGCTTCCCATGTTGGATCGTTTTTTTCCCTTTTTGATTCTACCAGTTAGTATTAGCAGACACTAGTCTTGTTTATGTGATCCCTTTGACTCTTAGACCTATCAGAGTCATCAATTGTGAACTGAAATTGATCACTTGGGCTAGTGAGATGGTACATGCCACCTTGATGGAACTGTATTGGAATCCCCTGGAATGTTTCTAACTCCACCATTTGGGGCAAGTCTGATTGAGCATGTCCCAAATTGTACATCTCCTCCCTCTCTTTTTCCCACTCTTTTTTAACACCTAAGAATAATTGTGTGTTAATCACAGAATTCAACCACTAGTACTAGAACAAAAAAAATACTAAAAATGATAAAATATTACATTGTACATCAGCAGTCAGGACAAGAGCTGATCAAGTCACTGTTTCTCATAGTGTCCATTTCACTTCCACAGGTTTCCCCTTTGGTGCTCAGTTAGTTGTCGCCAATCAGGGAAAACAAATGCTATTTGTCTCTTTGGGACTGGCTTAATTCACTCAGCATGATGTTTTCCAGATTCCTCCATCTCGTTGCAAATGACTGGGTTTCATTTTTTTTTACTGCTGTATAGTATTCTATAGAGTACATGTCCCATAATTTCTTTATCCAGCCTACTGTTGATGGGCATTTGGGTTGATTCCAGGTCTTAGCTATTGTGAATTGAGCTGCAATAAACATTAATGGATCAAAGAAGGAGGTACCTTTCTCTGAAGGGAGGAGAGAACTTCCACTTTGACTATGACCCTATTGGAATAAGATCAAAGTCCGGCGAACCCTAAAGGCTTCCATAGCCTTGGCAACTCATGACTAGAGCCCAGAGAGATTACTGACGCCAAAAACAAGAGTGTCAAAATTGTTAAATCAAAAACAGGAGTCACTGTGTACTTATGTCTCATGTGGGATCTGTCCTTAATGTGTTGTCCAATGTGAAGTAATACTATAACTAGTACTGAAACAGTATTTTTACCCTTTGTGTTTCTGTGTGGGTACAAACTGAAGAAATCTTTACTTAGTATATACTGAATCGATCTTCTGTATATAAAGATAATTGGAAATGAAAAAAAAACTTGGTGTTAAATTGGAAATTGCATAGAAAATTAATCAATTTTTAAAAAATATCATGTAGGATCTCTGTCCTTAATGTGCTGTACATTGTGATTTAATGCTATAACTAGTACTCCAACAGTATTTTTTCACTTTGTGTTGCTATGTGGGGGCAAACAGTTGAAATCTTTACTTAATATATACTAAACAGATTTTCTGTATATAAAGAGAATTGAAAATGAATCTTGATGTGAATGGAAGGGGAGAGGGAGCGGGAAAGGGGATGGTTGCGGGTGGGAGGGAAGTTATGGGGGGGGAAGCCATTGTAATCCATAAGCTGTACTTTGGAAATTTATATTCATTAAATGAAAGTTTTAAAAAAATGCTGTGGTACAACTATCTTAATGTGGGAATATTCTAGAGCCATTAAAATTATTGTATTACAAAATAGCAATGGAAAATGTTCAATATGTAAACGTGAGAGAAAAATTATGTGATGTTTTAATTACAGTATGATTGCCTTTGAAAATATTCAAAAAATTATTTGTTTTTATAGGAAGATGAATATTTAATTAATACTAGTATTGTTCAAAATACCCAAGAACAAGAATAAATTTTCATTAGGAGGTATTTAGTACTAAAATTAATCTCAATAGAACTAACATTTTTTGCATGATTATACTATCCTAAACACGGATAGATGCTTTTTATAATCCTCTATCTGGTAGGGAACTATTTTCTTTTTATATATTAAAATGAAACACAAACAACACACAGACAAAAAAACACAGACTGAGAAGAGGAAAGCAACCTAAAGATATAGCTAGTAAATGGTGTATTTTAGATTTAAAGTCATTTCCATTATATCATATTGCCTCTTCTGAGTTAAAAATTAATTTGATGGTTGGGAAGCAAAAATTATAATGACAAGGAGTCATTTTATTGGTTTTTGGAAAGTAATTAAACTACTACTATCAGTATTAGAAAAATTTTGAACTTCCTACTGAAGTGATATGGTCATTAGAAAAGCTTGAATTTGGTTATTCAGATCTAGGTTTGTGTAACAGCTCCTTTGTTGTTAGCTATATAACACTGGATACATCACTTAACTGTGCCTGGTTTCCTCATCGGTAAAGTGGAGATAATGGCACCTACTCACAGGCCTGTCGGGCAGATGAAAGCACTAGGAGCATCCTGAACATTTCACATGGGTGATGATCAATCAATGTTAGTTCATTCATATCATTATTTAAAGGGTCCTTACAAGAATGAGGGCAGCAAGGGAGAATGAATGTCAGACAATATATTCATTCCTAATTTCTTTATTTAGTTACCAAAATATGGATTAATGTATTTTAACCTTTAATGTCATAGCTTACTTCTCTTGGTAAAAAGAATTCCCTAGCTATATTAAATACAGGAGAAAAGATGGGGAGATAGTATGGAAAAGTGTGAGGTAAATAAAAGCTAGATAAAGAGAGACCTTAATAATGCTGTTTAACCTTTTGATATCTAATTCTTATTTTGATAAACACTGAAATTATATATATCCTCTTACCAATGCTGATTCCTACCATGCCTGGAACATCTACCTATTTCTTTCATTACCAGCCAAGAACCATCAATACTGAATTATATCTTCTGTATGTATGTTCAGCAAAGACTTTTATTTATTTTAATTGACATAATTTCTATTACAAAATTATATGTTGTTTTTAAACACAAAATTATACTTCATTCTTTGATGGGTAAATTTCTAATTTTCACCCAGATGAAAAATTATTGCTCTACAATTTGACTGTTAGTCAAAAAATGTAATAGAATTGTGAAAAATATTAGTAGGAAAAACAAAGTTAATAAAAATTGTTAAAATATATAAACTTACATTAAAATAAAGGACTGTCTGAATGACATGCCAGGAGAAAAATGCCACTTGATAGAAAGGTTCATTGGAATTTTCCTGGCAGTCATTTTATTTTTGACAGTCAAAATTGAGTGGCATACAGTAAATTAGGGAATATAATGTGACTTTTTCACATATAATAGCTGTTGAGACCATTTAAAGTATTCCTAATATCCATCTTCTCTACTACATTGCAATACGAAAACATGAATGACCCCAGATCTTTTACTAGAATGTAAGTACAAGTAATGCAAACAGTTTTAACTACTATTGCTTGCAATTAACTAAACATACTTTTCCTCTCAAATTTGTTTTCATGCATGCTATTTAACAACACATATATCTTGAAACAAAAATTTCAGTCCAGAAATAATAATTTCCTTTCTTCACTTAATTGTAATTTCCAGGAGTTGTACTTAGCATGTCCAGTATTTTTCTATTGAAATTTTTTTTGGAAGTTTCTGAGTAGAGAAGTCATCAAGAGACTTCACTGGGGCGTGGTAACTGTTTAGAGGAAAATGCTTTCACAAGATGAGAGATGGTAGAGAGGAAGCAGTTCAACTAATAGGTGGGGAGAAAATACCAGGTTACTATCAAACAAAGAGCTCTGGAGAATTAAAAGTAGACACAATGAAGTTAGATTATTATTCCTGAGTATGAAAGAGTTTTGGTCTTTGGTAATATCTGATAAGGAGGCAAAATAGAGGAAAGATTTTAGAGGATGGCAGGGACAGGACTAAGCATATCTGTGAGCTAAGGGAAAGAAGTCCTTGGAAAGGAAAAGTGAAAGTATAGGAGAGAAGGAAAATATGTGAGAAACAAGGGATGAGTGAAAATGGGGTCCAGCATCCAGATTCTTTGAGTCCCATCGTAAGTAATGAGTTAAATACACATGACACAGCCACACAAAGGATACAAAAGCATTGTTTATGTCTTTATGTTAACATGAAAACATCTTTACAAATTAGCTTTGTGTATAGAAAGCAGGATACAACATAGGATTTAAACTTTGACCTATCTATAATACTTATTTGAAAAAAAATTTGGAAGTAGTTTCAGTAGCTTACCAATAGTGGTTATTACTGGTATCAAATTTTTATTTTTCTATTGTCATTTTGAGCAGCTATTTCTGTTTTTCCTCAAATTTATCTTGCTATACACACACGTACATATTATACTTTTTGAACTTATCTAAAATAAGAACAAATGAACATTTGGTTTTGAAATCACATAACTCAGCCATGGGCAGGGAAGGATATCTTTTCTCCGAGATAAGGATATGTTTCTAAAGGTAACTATATAGTGTTATTTCAAGGTGGAAGAAATTGCAGGGTTATTTTAAGGTAGAGGTGAAGGACTTTTTGGTTAAAGATATACCTTTAATCCATACACTTAAAGTCAGGACATCAGAGACAAAGATCTAGAATGAAACTGGGGACTTAGGTATTGCAATAAAAGGTTGGAACTGCAGCTGTGAGGCAAGAGAGAGATACTTAGAGATCAGTTGGGGTCTGCTAAGCAGCTCTGTGGGGGACATCTTCAGCATGTTATGTGATTCTCTCCCACAGTGCTTAGTAATCTTGAATAATGGAAAAGGTTGGTTTGGTAAAACTAGGGCTGATGTGTGGAAGCAAAGGTAGTTGACTCCCAAAGTAGTAATATATCAGAAAGGATGGGAAAGCAAGAGAAACAAGGATGCTCATAGACCGTACAAAAGAAAACTAGTGTAGTAATGGCAAAACCATTAAAGTAATGACCCAGTTAGGGTGGCTGACACTGTGATAGAAGTGTGATAAAAAAGACAGAAGGTGATAAAAAAGATAATGAAAATGAATGTTAGATCTCTCTGACAATTCTGTCTCTCTCTCAAATAAAATGAAAATACATTTAAAAAATTTAATGTCCAAAATGTTTCAGTACAAGCAAGGAAAGAAATACAGGCTACATAAACAGGAGAATGAAAAAATGAGAAGAAAATGACAAGTTAAAAGGGTTCCAAGTAGAGAACAAGATACACCAAGAAAGAACTTGACTTGTTCAAGGCACTAAATCAATATCAGAATAGCTATGAAGTGGTGAGGAAGAGAAGAGAGATGAGTTTGGAGAGGGTAGCAGGATCATGCACCGAGGACATAGTAGGACACCATGACGTTTTTCGGTCATAAAAAGCTTAAAACAAGGGAATGACATGATCTGATTTAGTATCCAAGATGACTGGATAGGTGTAGCTACACTAACTTCAGCTGTTCTGGGATACGAAAAGAACAAAGGGAGGACCGTGTTTCCAGAGACCTGACTGTTGGAAACTTTTGGCAAAGAATAGAAAAAATGGTGAAGAATCCATGAAACCAGAGGAGAGAGGACAGGGATATGCTGCAGCCAACTGCACCACACAGCCAGCTGCCGGCTGTAAGCTACAATCAGACCTCAACAAAGTAGGTGGAAATCGCTGTACACCCTGTTGCTCACAGTTTTAGCTGAGAGGGATTTCCACAGTCCCTCACTGACTTTTATTTCAGCCTGAGGAGGTGACTGGGGTCTGAGAAACTTCCAGGCTTGCAGCAGGGATGCCTACCTGCTTCTTTCTCTCCCCCACTCCTGCACAGTACCATACTTGGCAGTGAAAAGTAGGGCAGTGCTCCTTTGTTCTGCTCCTACCAAGATCAGAATCACTATCAGGAGGAGACACCATGTTCTTAAAGAGAAACGAGGAGACCACAGCAGCCAGTGTTACTGGTGATATCGCCTAAGGGAGAACCTAGCTGACCACACAGACTTGAGTGTGGCCTGAAGTACTAACAGAGGGCAGGGTGCCCACCTAAACCCTTGAAGTAAAAGCACATTGCCAGCTTCCCATCTGCCTCCAACAAGGGTTTCCAGCAAATAGTAGGGAAGAAGCATCATCTTTACGATGAGTACAGGCTACTGCAGCTCATGCGCATTTGAATACGGGATTTTATCTGAGGGATAAATCCATGGTCCCCATTGACTTTGAGTCTTAACTGGAGGTTGGCAGGGGGCAGGGTGCCCATTTAAGCCTATGAGGTGCTCTCCTTCCCTCTATATCACTGGCATCTGTACTCAAACTGCCAAGGCAGAACACCAACAGGTAGCTGGCTCTGGGAACACCGTGGCTCTCGGAGGACAAAGTAGCCTTGTGTGGCTGAGAGTGGATCCTCCTGTTCCCTGTGACTGAGGGAACTCTGCTTGCTATGATTGTGGAAATTCTGTGACTGCACAATAGGGTGTGTAGCTGGGTCTCTGGGCAATCACTGTGTCTGACTTCAGAGGCAGATGGATCTCTGATTGCTTCGGGTGGGTCATTGCTGAGGGTTCTGTGCTCATACTGAGGACCACACAGATTCTTTGTGTGGTCCTTGCAAATGCAGGGGTGGGGTGTGTAATAACTGTGGGCTCAACCTGAGCATTGATTACCTTGGCAGAGAGGAGGTAGGCAGTAAGCATACATTTTCATACCCTCCCAACTTCTGTCAACAGAGATCTAACATGTCCAGCATGGTGTCACCTTGGACTCTTATATCATACCCAAGCACTCTTCTGAGCTCCCTGGCCACACCCAGAACAAGCCTATTAATATCCACTGAAGGGACACACTCTACTAAGACACCAAGGCATATTTCAAAGATAAAACCCATCAAAGGAGAAAACCAACAACTAATTCCACAAATGCCAAAAATGAACACAGAAATACAAGAAACATGAATAAAGAAGACAGTATGACTCCCTCCGCAGAACACAACACTTCAATATTAGAATATGAAGATGAAGAGATTGATGAAGTGCTTGAAAAAGAATTCAAAAGAATGATCAGAGATTATTCAAAAGCAATGAAAAGCAAATTAACGAGTTAAAGAAATCCATACATGACATGGATGAAAAATTTTTCTGTGAGATGGAGATATTGAAGAGAAATGACCCTGTCGGAATAAGATCAAAGTCGGTGAACTCAAAAGGCTTCCATAGCCTTGGCAACTCATGACTAGAGCCTAGGGAGATTTCTGGTGCCATAAACAAGAGTGTCAAATTGTTAAGTCAACCACAGGAGTCACTGTGTACTTACTTCTCACGTGGGATCTGTCCTTAAATTATGGTCCAATGTGAAGTAATGCTATAACTAGTACTGAAACAGTATTTTACACCTTGTGTTTCTGTGTGGGTGCAAACTGATAAAATCTTTACTTAATATATACTAAATCGATCTTCTGTATATAAAGATAATTGAAAATGAATCTTGATGTGAATGGTATGGGAGAGGGAGTGGGAGATGGGAGGGGTGCGAGTGGGAGGGAAATTATGGGCGGTGGGGAAGCCATTGTAATCCATAAACTGTACTTTGGAAATTTATATTTATTAAATAAAAGTTAAAAGAAAAAAAACAGAAAAGGAAACTTGATTTTGAAAGAAAAAAAAAAAGAAGAGAAATCAAACTGAAATATAAGAAATGAAGAATTCTATAGCTCAAACAAAAAAAATACAGTAAAAAGCCTTAGAAACACACCTGGTTAGGCAGAAGAAAGAATATTTGAGTGTAAGACAAACCTTTGGAAATACCTCAGTCAGAAAAAAAAGGAAGAAATTAGAAAAACTAATAATGTTGTTCAAGATTTATGGGATATTATTGAACAACTTAACACATGTGTCTTAGGAGTTTCTGAAGGTGTGGAAAGAGAGAATGGATTAGAAGACGTATTCAGTGAAACAATAACAGAAAACTTTCCTAATTGGAGAAAGAAAGGGACATTCAAGTTCAGAAAGTGTATAGAACTCATAATAGGATCAAAAAAGATCTTTACCACAACACATTGTAGTCAAAATTTCAATAGTAAAATATAAAGAAAATATTCTAAAATGTGCATAAGAGAAATGCTAGATTACCTTCAGAGGATCTCAAATTAGACACTCAGCTGATTTCTCATCAGAACCCCTACAGGCTAGGAAAGAATGGAAAACTAAGGTAAAAGTCCTAAAAGGAAAAAAAAAATTGTCAGCCCAGAATAATGTATCAAGCAAAGCTCTCATTTATGAATGAAAGTGAAATAAAGATCTTTCATAACAAACATCTCAGCATCTGGAGGGCAGGGGCCACACTCTATTTGCTATTGTATTTCTAGTTCTAAATCCAATGGTGAGAAAAAGTGCTCATTTAATGTTGTTGAATTAAACTAAACTGAAGAATTATCAGATGAACTGGTATGGTTGAGCTCACAAGGAAAGGTCAGGTGAAGGGGATTATTTAGTAAATTACTGAGTAAAGGTTGAATCATCTAATGAATTCTGCATTCATTTATTTGAGTACTTGTCATGAGTTCAATATTGTATTAAACCCTGTAAACAAAAGAACATAAAAGATGAGGTCCTTGTTCTTTAGTAGCTTACAGTCTAACTGGGGAAACACATTCCATACTTAGGAAATAATGAGGGTGCATCACAGTATTACAAACTTATCTTTGACTTTTCCTCTCCCTGGTTCTCTCATCCATCATTTGCCAAGTTCTATAGATTCTATCACTGAGTAGCTCCTGTTTTTATCTTATTTCTAATTCTGCTGCCTCTCCTAATTTTCTCATTTCCTATGGAACAAGTTATCCCAAAAATCTGAGAATGAATAATTGATTAATTTTGTTGCGGAAGGATAATTTTTTTCTCCCAAATAAACAATTAAGTATTCTTGCTTTTTCTTCTATTTCAAATCTTTGAAAATCACCAAGTGTCGAACAAAACAAACTTCACTCTCTACTGAACCATGAGGGATTTTTAAAAGGCTGATCCTCAGAGGTTTTCCTTTCTGGCAGTGTGTACTTAATCTTTCTGGTATTTTTGGCAGCACTCAAGGTTTCACTTACAATCAACATAAATTTATATCACTTAAAATGACTTTTAAAAAATGGTAATGTGTGAATAACCAGTTGCAATGTTGATTTAACAAGCCCTCAATCTTTTTTTTTTCCTTAGTGGAATATTTACTTTTATTTTTTAAACTTTTATTTAATGAATATAAATTTCCAAAGTACAGTTTATGGATTACAATGGCTTCCCCCCTCCCATAACTTCCCTCTCACCCACAATCCTCCCCTTTCCCGCTCCCTCTCCCCTTCCAATCACATCAAGATTCATTTTCAATTCTCTTTATATACAGAAGATCAGTTTAGTATATGTTAAGTAAAGATTTCAACAGTTTGCCCCCACATAGCAACACAAAGTGAAAAAATACTGTTGGAGTACTAGTTATAGCATTAAATAACAGTGTACAGCACATTAAAGACAGAGATCCTACATGATATTCTTTAAAAATTAATTTTCTATGCCATTTCCAATTACTTTTTTATTTATTTCAAATAACACATTTTAAATTTACATTATATTCAAAGGTTTAACGTTGCACTAAATAAAGTGTTCAACATGTAGAAAGTAAAAAGACCATAGTTCAGCAGGAATATAGCACAGCCTATAAACAGTAATCAAATGTAAGGTGTCAGTTCTTACCCCTACCTCACCAGTATATACTAGCCAAGAGAGATGGACATGGAAACTTGATGTTACCTACCAGGTGTTTCTGGAATGGATAAAAATAAATTCTCTAATAACTCTTGCTCTGCTTAGATTCTAGCTCTACTTGTTACCCTAAGACCGAAACAATTGTTTTCTAACTCCAGTTTCTTCATCAGAACAAAAGGAAAGATAATACCTTTTAGACTGGTTACAAATTAGCAGCACTCAAAGTACTTTCAAGATCAGATAATAATAAGATGATATTTTTCTTTTCCTCTATGTTTACCTATATGTTGATGGTGCATAAAACTGTCAATGTCTCATTATAAATCAAGGCCATGGCACCAAAGTAAATTGGGGATTCCTCAGTATTATCCACTGACAAAAAAAGAAATGTGTTTTCTTTTTGATGAGTAAACAAACATTATTAATTTTACCAATTCCTGGCCTTAGAATCCATACCTTTATAATTCAGCTGCATTCTTTGTGATAAAATGAGAGGTACACATAAAATACTTCCATTGAGTACTGCATGTGTCTTCCTCGAGGAGGGGAAAACTGCAATTATTCGAGTTGCAAACTAAACTAATCACATTTTATTTAATACCATTTACATTTGAAACCATGACTGACATACAAACTATCATTATGAACTTTTGAATATTTGGCAAGAAACATTCCTGAAAACTAATGCGGTGAGCTTGTTATTTCAAGGGAAAACAACTGACAACACTTGTTGTTAATAGTAAAGCCTGATTTTCCAAGCAAACATCATATGCAAGCCTTGGATTCAGCACCATGAGTTGACAACTTCCCCTTAATTGGCAATTTTCTGATAGGATGGGTGGTAATATTGACAAATGTGATTCTTTGATATTATATAATTAAACATGTCAACCTTTGGAGTAACTGTAACTCAGTGAATCAATAATTTTCATTTAACCAAACACAATTTCACATAAGACTATATGAGTGAAAGATCCATTTAAAGGGAAAGAGATGGATAGATTTTACTATACAACATTAAAGAAAGTTCACTGATGTGACTTCTGATTTCATTTTGCAACTAAACTTTAAAAACTCCAATTTGTTAAGTTTTAAGGCAGTATCAAGGAATGTATACAATTATCTGCAAAGGCTATGAAAATATTCTACCACAATCGATTTATGTAAAATAACTACAATGCTTCATTTATTTCATCCAGAACAAAGTATACAACAGATTAAATGCATATGGAAAAGCTAGCTATATTAAACAAAACCTAAATACATTAGAGAGATTAAAAAAATGTAAACCAATGATACTCTTCTTACTAATATGTTTTGTTATAGAAATACAGTTAAACAAAAATGACCTATGTTAACAAGTAATGTTTTATTATTATTGATTATAAATTGATACTTTAGGGGTTGGCATTGTGGTATAGTTTGTAAAGCTGTTGCCTATGATTCCAACATCCCATATGGTCGCTGGTTCAGGACCTGGCTATTCCACTTTTGATCCTGCTCCCTGCTAGTGGCCTAAGAAAAGCAGCAAAGGATAGCCCAAGTGTTTGGACCCTTGAACCCATGTGGGAGAACTGGATGAAGCTCCTGGCTCCTGGCTTTGGCCAGACCCAGCACTGGCCATTATGGCCATCTGGGGAGTGAACAAGTAGATGGAAGATTCTCTCTCTCTCTCTCTCTCTCTCTCTCTCTCTCTCTTTCTTTGTAACTTTGACTTTCAAAATATATAAATTGGGGCTGCCATTGTGGCGTGGCAAGTGGAGCTGCTGCCTGCAGTGCCCACATCCCATGTGGGTGCAGGTTCAAGTCCTGGCTGATCCACTTCCAATCCAGCTCTCTGCTATGGCCTAGAAAAGCAGTGGAAGATGGCCCAGGTCCTTGGGCCCCTGCACCCAAGTGGGAAACCTGGAAGAGGGTCCTGGATCCTGGATCCTGGCTTTGGGTCAGCACAGCCTCGGCCGTTGTTGCCAACTGGGGAGTGAACCAGCAGATGGAAGACCTCTCTCTCTCTCTGTCTCTCTGCCTCTCCTTCTCTCTCTCTGTAACTCTTCCAAATAAATAAATAAATCTTTAAAATATTGATGCTTTTCACTTTTAATTTCTATTATGACAAATGTTAATTAGAATGTCTATAAATAATATAAAGATACTCATTACTTTTAAGTGTTAAAAGAGATCATGAGACACAAATTTTTAAGATCTGCTATTGTAAATATTCTATGGTTATGTTGTTATAAAGCAATTAATGTTATACACTATTAGGGCTCAGTGAATGCCAGTAAATCTATTTCTAGTAAGTGGTCAATGAAATATAGCCAGTATTATACTTTCTCATCCATTTTTCTTGTTTGACAGAGAACTCAAGGAGCTGATGCAGTGGAGCTATGAGGAATTAAGGGAAACAGACCCGCCACAGTTTAATTTTGAAATTAACATTCTTCATTCTGTAGGACATGGTTTTAATGACAAACTCCTGAAGTAGAAGGATTTTCTACAGTAAGTGATTTTTGCAGCGGCACTGTTTTAAAAATATACTTAGACTACTCCTTTAGAAGCCTGAAACACAAGCTCCTCCCATGCCTAGTATGAGTTCACATTCCAACACCAAGTGTATCATTAGTCAAAGGTTTCTTACAGCTATGCTGAGTGAGGGCTTTCTATTTCATCGAACAAATGCAAGGACCATTGGCAATGGTAAAGGTTTGAAAGGCCTAACTCTTTGATTTGTTTTAGACAACTTTATTTGTAGAGTCTGTTTGATTCACTAAATGACATTTTGTGTAAATTTCAGAGCTATATTGAAATCGGCACCCTGTTGGCCCAGTAAACCAAGTTGTCAGTCCCCCAGGGTTAGTCTCAAAACCTGTCCATTGATATTCAAACAATCCCAGCTTCATAGTTCTGCTTATAGCCTACACACAAGAAAATAAAATATTGTGGGGGAGCAAATGAATTCATGTTCCATCAGAAGAATACGTACATATGGGGAGAGAGGAGGCTAGCGATAGGCAAACACAGGCTGTATGAGCTCTATTCCACTTGAGAATACATTTTCTTTCTTTGTAACCCTGAGGTTTAGGTTAATATCTGAACTCTGCAGCTTTTGTAGGAGAGAAAAGAATTTCTGTCTTGGAGTTCCTCTTATAACCCTGTTTTTTTTCTCCTTTACGAAGCTCCAAGGATCATGTTCCCCTTTATAGTCCTCAACACTTCAAGTTTATTGCTGCCTTGAGGACTTTGTGTTTGCTTTTATATCTACCTCTAGGATTTCTATAGCCTTCTTATTCGTCAGATCTCAGCTCAAGCGTTACAGCATCAAAGGAAACCCCCCACCCACCCACAAGTAAACTACTATTCTCACAATCACTCTAGGTCACTTAATTATGTTATCACCCTATTATTTTCTTCAATCATCACCATATGAACTTATCTTGCTGTTTTATCTTTAACATTTTAAAATTTATTTATTTTTCAAGGCTGGCACTGTGGCACAGTAGGTTAATCCTCCGCCTGTGGCGCTGGCATCCCACATGGGCGCTGGTTCTAGTCCTGGCTGCTTCTCTTCTAATCCAGCTCTCTTCCATGGCCTAGGAAAGCAGTAGAAGATGGCCCAAGTACTTGGGATCCTGCATCCACATGGGAGATCCAGAAGCAGCTCTTGGCTCCTGGCTTTAGATTGGCGCAGCTCTGGCTGTGGTGGCCATTTAGGGAGTAAACCAGTGGAAGGAAGACCTTTTCTCTCTGTCCCCTCTCCCTCTCACTGTCTGTCACTCTACCTCTCAAATAAATAAATAATTAAAATCTTTAAAAAATAAATTTCTTTTCACTTTATTTGAAAGAGTGACAGAGAGAAAAAGAGACAGACAGAAATAGTTCTTTGATCTATTGGCTCATTACAAAAAGCCCACATTAGCCAGAGTTAGGCCAGGCTAAAGCCAGGAGCATGGATCTCAATCCAAGTCTCCCACATTGGTTGTAGGAACCCAAGTACTTGAGTCATTGTCTGCTGCTTCCTAGAGTGCATTTTAGCAGGAAAATGGAACAGAAGCTAGGACTAGAATCAAATGTTCTGATATGGAATGCAGGCATTCCAAGCAGCAACTTAACCACTGTGTCAGATGCCTGCCCCATTATTTTGTTACTTTCTTATTTATTTATTGTCTATTTTGTTAGAATTTAAGTTCTAGGAGGCAGGTAAACTGCCACTCTTCTCATCACTAACTATATTTTCATTTTTTTTATTTTTTTATTTTTTTTTTTATTTTTGACAGGCAGAGTGGACAGTGAGAGAGAGACAGAGAGAAAGGTCTTCCTTTTGCCATCGGTTCACCCTCCCATGGCCGCCGCGGTAGCGCACTGCGGCCGGCGCACCGCGCTGATCTGATGGCAGGAGCCAGGTGCTTATCCTGGTCTCCCATGGGGTGCAGGGCCCAAGGACTTGGGCCATCTTCCACTGCACTCCCTGGCCACAGCAGAGATATATTTTCATTTTTTAGAACAGTTCCATATATATAATAAATATTCAAAAAATATGTGTTTAGGAGCCAGCACTCTGGCACAGCAACCACCTGCTATGCCTGCATCCCATATGGGCACTGCTTCAGTTCCCAGCTGCTGAATTTCTGATTCAGCTCCCTGCTAACGCAACTGGGAAAGCAGCAGAAGATGGCTCAAGTGCTTGGGCACCTGCACCCGAGTGGGATACCCAGAAGAAGCTCACGGTTCCTGGCTCCTGGCTCCTGGCTCCTGGCTTTGGTCTGGCCCAGCTCTGGCAGTTGTGGCCATCTGGGAGGCAAAACCAACAGATGGAAGATTTCTCTAGGTCTCTTCCTCTCTCTCGCTCTGTAACTCTGATTTAAATAAAATAAATAAATCTTTTCAAACAAGTAAATATGTGTTTAAGGGAAGAATGACTCAGACATTGTAATGTAATAGTAAAAGTGTTGGAGCTGACATTGATTCGGTATCTGCTATGGTTTGAATGTGTCCCTTAAAATTCCTGTGTTGGAAACTCAATCACCAATGCAATAGTATTGTGAAGGGGGACTTGTTAGGAGGTGTTTAGGGAAGGCAAAGCCCGCAAGAATGGATTAATGCCATCATAAAAGAATGGGGCGAGTTTGCCCCCCTTTTCCCTTCTGCCTGTTTCCATGGGAGGATACGGTGACCTCCTTTAGACTCCAGAGTCTAGAGGATGCAGCATTCAAGGTGCCATCTTGGCAGCAGGAAGAAGACCCTTCCAGAGACTGAACTGCTGGAATCTTGATCTTGGATTTCCCAGCCTCCAAAACATTGAGATATAAATTTGTGTTCTTTAGAAATTACCCAGCCTGTGGCACTTTATTTCAGCATCACAAATGGACTAAGACAGTTCTTAATTTATTAAATTTGTGACCTTAGTTACAAATTAGTTGCCTGACTTATCGTCAATTTTATAATTTTTAAGCAACAATCAGACTGTTAATAACAGTTATACTGTTGTGAAGAGTGATATTTTCATGTACAAAAATGTCTAGTATTATTTGCTAAATAAAAACATGATAAAAAGTATATTTCTGCCCCACTCAATCTGAATACTTGTCACGTGCATAACAAGCAAGGTTGAAGGCCTAACACGACAGAGCTTACCAGTATCTGAGGTAAGTGTCAGTTTATGTTCATTGCCAAATGAATGTCAGAGGACCAAAGGAAACCTTCATGGGCTCCCTATTGCTTAGAGAGTGAGTTTATCTAGAATGATATTTACAGCCCTTGGTGATTAGGCACCACCTTGTTTGTCAACCCTCTTTACTCACTGGTGTTTTCCACTTAAGCTTTACCCTAATTAACCCTCACCACTTACTATGCTTTGTGTATATATGGAATAATAAGCCTTGCAATTTTACTTACATTATTTCCCTCTCCTTTTATTGGAATTCTGCCTGACCAAAGCCTGAATAAATGGTTCTTTGCTCTGGAATGTCTCAGCTGATCTCACATCACTCCAATCTTTATATCTGATGCAATTTCTCCTTCTTTTAAGGTACCCAAGCACAGTGACTAAACCACTCTCTAGTAACTCCCATTTCTAACTATGTGTTTGGAGTATGTGTGCTATTTATCTTTTATCCTAACCCTCAAAAACATGCAGTCAGGAATTATCTCTGGATCATCGTTGTCATCCCCAAACCACTGTGCACACCATGGATGCCTTCAAAATAGTTATAGTTAGATGAAAAAAAAATGACTTAATTCAAAGTTAATGAAACAATCTTAGTGGGAGACTCAGTTGTCTACCTGTCTTTTGGTTCAGGTCTGGGCTCTTTCATCAAGATCATATCCATCATATTTTACAATCACAGGTGTTTGTTTTTATTTTTTTTTACTTTTATTTAATAAATATAAATTTCCAAAGTACAACTTTTGAATTATAGTGGCTTTTTCCCCTCATAGCCACCCTACCACAAGCAACCATCCCATTTCCCACTCCCTCTCCCATTCCATTCTTCATCAATATTCATTTTCAATTATCTTTATATTCAGAAGATCAATTTAATATATACTAAATAAGATTTCAACAGTTTGCACCCACATAGAAGCACAAAGTATAAAGTACTGTTTGAGTACTAGTTATACCGTTAACACATAGTACAACACATTAAGGACAGAGATCCTACAAGGGGAGTAAGTGCACAGTGACTCCTGTTGTTGATTTAACAATTGACACTCTTCTTTATGGCGTCAGTAATCACCCAAGGCTATTGTCATGAGCTGCCAAGGCTATGGAAGCCTCTTCAATTCACCAACTCCGATCTTACTTAGACTAGGCCATAGTCAAAGAAGAAGTTCTCTCCTCCCTTCAGAGAAAGGTATCTCCTTCTTTGGTGGCCCGTTCTTTCCACTGGGATCTCACTCGCAGAGATCTTTCATTTAGGTCTTCTTCTTCTTTTTTTTTTTTTTTTCCCAGAGTGTCTTGGCTTTCCAAGTGTCTTGGCCTAAAATACTCGCATGGGCTCTTCAGCCAGATCTGAATGCCTTAAGGGCTGATTCTGAGGCCAGAGTGCTGTTTAGGACATCTGCAATTCTATTAATCTGCTGTGTATCCCGCTTCCCACATTGGATTGTTCTCTCCTTTTAATTCCATCAGTTAGTATTAGCAGACACTAGTCTTGTTTATATGATCCCTTTGACTCTTAATCCTATCATTATAATCAATTATGAACTGAAACTGGTCACTTTGACTACTGAGATGGCATTGGTATATACCACCTTGATGGGATTGAATTGGAATCCTCTGGCACATTTCTAACTCTACCATTAGGGGTAAGATCAAATGAGCATGTGCCAAAACTGTACATCTCCTCCCTCTCTTATTCCCACTCTTATATTTAACAGGGATCACTTTTCAGTTAAATTTAAACACCTAAGAATAATTGTGTGTTAATTACAGAGTTTAACCAATGGTTTTAAGTAGAATAAAAAAACACTAAAAGGAATAAAATAGTAAGTTGTTTTTTGATAGTCAGGACAAGGGCTGATCAAGTCACTGTTTCCCATAGTGTCCATTTCACTTCAACAGGTTTCCTTTTTGGTGCTCGGTTAGTTGTCACTGATCAGGGAAACTTGTGATATTTTTCCCTTTGAGACTGGCTTATTTCACTCAGCATGATGTTGTCCAGATTCCTCCATTTTGTTGCAAATGACTGGATTTCATTGTTTTTGACTGCTGTATAGTATTCTATAGAGTACATATCCCATAATCTCTTTATCCAGTCTTCTGTCGATGGGCATTTAGGTTGATTCCAGGTCTTAGCTATTGTGAATTGAGCTGCAATAAACATTGGAGTGCAGACAGCTCTTTTATTTGCCAATTTAATTCCCTTTGGGTAAATTCCAAGGAGTGGGATGGCTGGGTTGTATGGTAGGGTTATATTCAGGTTTCTGAGGAGTCTCCAGACTGACCTCCATAGTGACTTTACTAGTTTGCATTCTCACCAACAGTGGGTTAGTGTCCCTTTTTCCCCACATCCTCGCCAGCATCTGTTGTTGGTAGATTTCTGAATGTGAGCCATTCTAACCGGGGTGAGGTGAAACCTCATTATGGTTTTGGTTTCCATTTCCCTGATTGCTAGTGATCCTGAACATTTTTTCATGTGTCTGTTGGTCATTTGGATTTCCTCTTTGAAAAATGTCCATTGAGGTCCTTGGCCCATCTCTTAAGTGGGTTGTTTTGTTGTTGTGGAGTTTCTTGATCTCTTTGTAGATTCTGGTTATGAATCCTTTATCAGTTGCACAGTTTGCAAATATTTTTTCCCATTCTTACAGGCAGTTTTTAAGTCATGTGCCGACTGCTGAGCCTTCCTGGAGTACTAACTTGAGAAAGATCTTGAGGTGATTCACATGTCATATCAGAATTTAACACTAGGAGAATCACATTTTATGTATTATTGGCTAGTTTTGTTTTATAATTCTTACTCTTGTCACCTTATACTTTTTATCAATGCTTTGAGAAACAAGGTCATGTTTAACTCTGCTTTTGTGATCCTGTCCTATATGGGAATGAACACAACAGCTATCTTTAAGTTTAGATCAAATTTAAACTATTTCTCCACATTTCCTTGGCCCATTTATCTAAACTCTGTTCATTCACCAACTCCTCTGTGTAAATAGTTAGGCTTATGATCACTGCTTAGGTTTTTGTAGATTTTCTTTGTGGTCTCAGAGCATCCTGAACTTACTTTTTCTGCCACATTTATCATTTTATAAAAATTGGATTCATGAGGAAGGATCTATGTTAATTTTACTTACAAATAGTTTAAACCTTGGCTGGCACCTAGTAAGTAGGGAATAAGTATTTCTGAATAAGCAGATAAACGCAAGCTTTATTTTTATTTATATTGCTGTGTCAAGCACTCTAAAGGCTTTGTCATAGTTATTCCATAAACCACTATAGTTAGACACATGTTCTTTCTCTTTATTCCAGTTACATAAAATTAAGCAGTCCACCTTTTGAAGAAGAAGAAAAAAAAAAACCAAAAACTTAGCCTTCTGCTGTATCAAGACTTGCACTAGAATAATAGTTTGTCCAATAGAAGCCCAAGGGACTACTTCACCTCGAAGGTTTCCCCTTATCTCCCTAATCATAGGCAAAACCAATCATGCTTTAAAAGAAATGAATCCTAAAATCTACTTCATAGTCTTCTCACAGTCTTCTCTAATCTACTAGCGTGAAGTTCTGCTTAAATCATTTTCTTTTAAAGAGCTAATATTTGACTTAGGATTTAAGAACACAATATAGCTTCTCGGCCTTTTGGCTAAGATCAAGTGTAAAAACACAATATAAAACGTCCAGTTCTTACTATCAACTTTAGATTATTTCTAAATCTGATGGCAAAGTAAATAAATGGAATCAGAGGCAGAGAGGTACACATTTCTTTTAGAAGGTACTTAACTGGAATGTAAAAAATTCTTTGGTTCTTTACTTAGCCTTTCAGCAGCAGAAGCAGGAAGATAGGGTATTTGCTTTCTTCTATTTTTGTAGTGGAAATAAATTTTATTTTTATGATTCAGGCCCCAGAAGATATTTTCTAGTCATTTATTTGATTCCCTAACATATCTTACAGATACCAAAGTCCAAGAGTAAATAGAACTGACAAAAAGCATTGGTCTCTCATTGTACTTTAGAAGGTTAATAATTCTCATTCAGGCATAAATATGACTTGCCACGTTCTGCCACATTCAATCCTTTGTGAATACACTTCAAAAGCACAATGTGTTCGTAAGTCCTCTAATATCTGCCACATCACGATAAATGATGGACCAGCTTCTAGAGTACTGGCTTTGACCTCAAGCAAATTATGCAGTAATGTTTCCTTGAAAGTTTTTGTGCTCGCATCTCCTTCTCTCCCAGAAGAAACATCTACCAGATGGCAAAAGTGACAACTTCAGGGGGAAAAACTAAAGCTGAATTGAAAACAGCTGTTTTTTCAGAAGGTCAGGGCACAAATCTTTCACAGCAAAGCAAAGCACAAAATTTTAGAGACAAACCTTATTATCCAAATAGTGCTATTTCACAGCACTTAATGTTAGAAGAGTAGTACGTTTGCTTGAGGGCATATTACTTTCTCTTCCTTGAATGAGTACAAACAATTTAAATACCATGTCAAAGTAGGAATGGATGAGACCATCTACAGATGAAAATTTAAGATGCTACCACCAAATATCTGCATATAATTCATAGATATCATTTATTCATCTGCATCATTTATTCATATATCTTACTTGTTCATAAAGGAGTAGCAAACTACAATGAAGTACAATCTCATGTATACAAGTTTAGGCCCAACACACTGTCAAGCCACCATGTCTTAGAAGCCTTCCCCTAAAAGACATCAGTGGAATTTCTCACACAGCTGAAACATTTTGTATTTAGGTGGACACCAGGGCTATTTTTTTTTCCATAAACACTTCTCATGCCAGACCTATATAGACTCAACCATGTTATTCAGAGTGTATGAAAATTTTCTAACTTGAGAAGAAAGTCTAAATGGCAGGCTAGAACATTCATTCATTCTTTGATTTGCTTAAGTACTTATCCATTTAAAAATACCATAATTTTTCTATCAATTGGGATTGTCTTTGGTTGATAGTTGTGCCTAGAATTAAAATAGGACACCTCAAAATAGTTATGTAAAAAAAAAGAAGTCATCCTTGTTTTGAAGATATGCCCCTTTACTACCTAGTTTTTATCTAGGTAAGGAAGTACATGTATCAAGATTAATAAAACAGAACTAACTCTTAAGATTTTAACTTCCTAAAATGGTATTTAGGAATACTACATGAATATTTCTGTATTAGGCTTAAAGCATCTTATTAGATCATGTGCCAACAAGGACCTATTTAGAACCTAAGGGTTCATTTTGTTAAAAAAAAAATGAGAGTGTTTTTTATGGACAAATCCAAGTGCAATGAAAGGAAGAAAATTCTTCTGGTATGAAATGCCTCCTACAGAGTTTGTACTGGAACATTTATTTCCTTTTGTAAAGAGGACATAGGTAGCATAATTTGTATTAACAGATTGTTTTAGAGGAGGAGGACTTGGAAGAAGATTAGCTTGTTGTCTGAACTCATTTCATCTTTAGTTCATCCAAAGACAAAGGCAAGAATTTTCCGGTTTTTAGACAAGGTAGATATTCTTTTTCTCTCCTTGAACAAAATATAATCCTCAAATAAGCCTAATGCCCACAGGCTCATTTGATAATCAATTTCCCTATGTAGTCTGTAAAACCTTGCCCACTGTTGGGCTTTTCCCTGTCTTAGAAGATGTTCACCCATCACTATGTAATTTAAGGGTAGATAGGCCAAATGGAATAATGGTAGTACTTCAAACAAGGGAGTTAATAATTTTATCTAACACATTCATTTATTTTAATCCTAAAGAAAACCTTTAAAAGATAGAAAGTATTTTATATACGACTTGGAATATACAGGCAGTAACTTAACATCCATGGTTTTAAAGTAGCTTAACATGATAGTTCCGAGTAAGGTTTGTACCACTGTCTCTGCTCAAAGATATGAGGGGAAAAAGACTCAGATAAACTAAGTGGTAGTCTATACTGACTCAAACGACAATTCTACAGCAGAGGTGGGTAAGGATGTTGGATGACAGACACAGAGCCTTAAACCAGTAGTGCTACAAAGAAAAAATATATTTTCTTCCTTAAAAATTGGCTGCAGAATACAGACTGAGTGGCTTATGGTAGATTAGCAGTTTGCATCCACTCAGCAAATTTTCTATTATGGAAATTATCACAATAGATTTAAAGACACAAGAAAGAAGCTAAGACAGTCAAGAAACCCCCCAGATGCAAATGTAAAATTATTGGGCTATTTTTAAAAGAATAGTAGATAATCTTATTTTAGTAAATAATTCCCATTCTTCCAGATAACTACACCCTCAGATTTTGCCACTAAGTATGTGGTACTGCTGGTCTATTGGGAAATATGGATATATAAATATGGATATATAAACACACATAGAACAATGAGTTCCACGTTATCAACACTATATTGGCTGGTAACCAACTTATCAAACATTTATTCATTCATTCACGCAGTCATCTATTTATTTGACAAATATTAATTGAGTCCCTACTCTTTAACTTGTAGTGGATGGCATGCTGGGTATACAGGGTGCACAAAGGAGGCACAAGAATGACTTTACAAGGCCCTCAGTAATCACAGTTGTACAGATGAAGAAAGATGCATGGGTATGATGCTATGCAAATTTAACCTTTCTATGTCTCAGTTTCCTTATCTGCAAACTAATGTTAATAATTTCATAATAATAACCTTTCCCTGATATTATGCCTCTTCTTGTTCACAGTTGTATATTCCTGGTTACTTGGCACACAGTATGCACTCTATGCTCATTAGAATGCAAATGAAGGCATCAAAGAGTGAATATACTGATCAGTTAAACAGTGGGCACATGATATACAACAGTTAAATTATGAATAACATAAATATCTCTTATGTAGCCACTGTTGTAGGGAATAGCAACAATAAGTGTGATGACTCATATTTGTATAGACTCTTACTTTTCCTTTGTTTTTAAAGATCATTTGTATAAGTTTCTATATTTGATTTTGTATAATGCTGAGAGATAGTCAGAACAGGGATTATTGGCACCATTTTTCAACTGTAGATATAGAAACTCATGAGAGGTCATTTATCTTACCTAAAATAAAGCAGCTAATCAGTGGTAAAAAAAATAATTTTTGAGTCCACATTTTCCCATTAGGAAGTCTTGGAGAACACTTGAGGAGAGGACATTGCAATGTTCATAAAGGTATAGACTTATCAATTAACTAAATGACCAGTGATGGCACTGCTCACTAGGGCTGTTTTTGTTACTAATTTTTCCATGGGGTCATGTGACCTACGAGTTACCACCTAACTTTGAACTACTGCATTATTGGGTAAACAAAGAGTGGTTTCATGGCTGTATTTTGGGAGATGTTGATTTCTTTTAAGAACATATTAAGGGCTTAAAAAGTGTGAACATGAATAAACAATTGTTCTTTTCAGAAAATCAATTCTTGAATGTATTGCTTAAAATGAAGCAGGATTATTCCAAATTAAATTACTACTGAAGGCCTCTTAGAATCACATAGGAAAGGTACTTCTAGACCCCTGCCCCCTTCCCACACAACTAGTTTTTAAGGACAGAGGAGGAATTAAGGTTCTATAGTCCATGTACTTTCACAAAAGGTTGTCTTTTTATTTTTAAAAGGGGCAGGAAAGCAAAGGTGGTTGAAAAGTAAAAATGAAATATTGGGGAAAAAACTAATATTTGCTAAAATACAATCATGCATCAAGACTTATGTTGGCTATTTTGTACTGAAAACTGTGTGAGTTTTAGAGTCATATTTCAACAGTAATACTCTCTTTTTCCTCTTATTATTTGTCATTGGTAAGATAGCTAATTTTTGCTGAGTCTATGTAAAATAAGTATAATATTTATCTCAGAGGACTGTTGTGAAAATTAAAAATAGTATAAAGCATTTGTCGTAGATACTTCACAGTAAATATACAATAAATCTTCTCTATTTCATGTTAAAATTTCAAATATCCAGTGAAAAGAACATTGCCTTGAGTTATCAGATCTTGGTATAAGGTCACATATTATCTCCATAAATCACTACAGAAAAAGTCAATTTGAAGTGTTTTTCTATGTTGTACTTAGAGTCATATGACATTATGATTTAAAATTTCTAGTGAACCCTAAGTCCTATATAGTTGGTCCCTGGAATCATGCTGTAAAGCATCTATTACATATGGAGCCACTTTATTTTTTATATATTTTTAAAGATTTATTTATTTACTTGAAAGGCAGAGTTAGAGAGAGGCAGAGGCAGAGGCAGAGAGAGAGAGAGAGAGAGAGAGAGAGAGAGGGGGGCCCTCCATCTGCTGGTTCACTCCCCAATAGCCACAATGGTGGGAACTGTGCTAAACAGACCAAGAGCTTCCTCCAAGTCTCCCACATGGGTGCAAGGACCCAAGGACCTGGGCCATCTTCCACTGTTTTCCCAAACCACATCAGAGAGCTGGATCACAAGTGGAGCAGCCCAGCTGGGACTTGAACTAGCTCCCATATAGAATGTCGGCACTGCAGGCAGCAGCTTTATATGCTACGCTACAGTGCCAGCCCCTGGAGCCACTTTAAATTTAGTCCTGGTGAGTTTTGTTTCTAAGCTCTGTTCGAAGTACAGTATGGCCACCCCTGCTTTCACTCAGTCCAACTGGAGTGAATTACTATTCAGAGGTTGCAGTGTGAGTGCTGACCTCCTATTTCAGAAGGCAAAAGAGACAAAAAAAAAATCATGGTTCTAAAATCTATTATTTTTTAACCAATATCTAGAGTACTTATCTCGCCTGAAAAAAAGACCCAAGAAACAAGCAAGTGAATAAAGAATTTTTTTTTTAATTTAATGTATCTTTCCTGGCTACCATGTTGAATCTATCCATAAGGAGGTTTACTTATCATATTTTCAGACATATGAGAAATTTTCAGAAGATGAGACTCCACAAAACAATTCTCAAAATGTATTCTAAAAAAATTAAGAAATTAATAGTCTTGCACTTTGTGACTCATGAATATAAACTAAATGGTTTTAGAGCTATTTCACATTGATGTTATTTGAAAAGACTCTCCCCTCAAAAAACAAACAAACAAAAAAAGATACCCTAGTGAAAGATATTTTGTCAGGGACCCAGGTAAAATCTGAGCACAATATTGTTGGGGCCACAAAGGCTATCCAAGTGTTATGGTTCAGGTATTCACCTTCGAAATGGACTGATCACCTCCAGTATATGTCATGTCCCTATGTTAAAGGTTTAACCAGAAATGCTATATAGTTCAATAATTATGTATAAAAGTGATATAAAATAGATATTCATGTCATCCAATAAAACAAATCTTCCTGTTGCTTGTTATTTTCACCAGACAATGGAAAGGAGTAGGCTATGAACTGTCCTCAAACCTCAAAAAAAATATCAGGTTGAAGATCCCAGGACTCTGTTATGATTCTAAAGAATCCCGTTTTCTTACTTCCATCATATTAATTACCATGTGCACTAAAGTGCATTAATCTCTCTAGTAGGGGGGGTAAATAATTTTTATTCATCTCTGGATCTTTATTGTGGAACAAAAGATTTTATTTATGAGAAACCACATAACAAATATTAAATGAGGAATCTCTTTTTCCCTTCTTCTTTCTTGTTTCACCAGAAACTTCATAGTAACAGCCCCAGTTATATCTATTAACAACGTTCCAACTTTCATAATCTAGGTTCTCTTTGATTAGTCTCTAACTGATGTCCTATTTTGAAAACTTAGATTCACCAAACTAAATTCATTGCGTACATAAAAAGTGCCAAAAAATGAAATTGCATAGAAAATTAATTAATTTTTAAAAAATATTATGTAGGATCTCTGTCTTTAATGTGCTGTACACTGTTATTTAATGCTATAACTAGTACTCCAACAGTATTTTTTCACTTTGTGTTGCTATGTGGGGGCAAACTGTTGAAATCTTTACTTAATATATACTAAACTGATCTTCTGTATATAAAGAGAATTGAAAATGAATCTTGATGTGAATGGAAGGGGAGAGGGAGCGGGAGGGGGAGGGTTGCAGGTGTGGGGGGGAAGCCATTGTAATCCATAAGCTGTACTTTGGAAATTTATATTCATTAAATAAAAGCTAAAAAAAACCTTGTTTCTCCAAGGAAATCATATTTACTGAGAAATAATTTGGTTTCTGTTTTCATTAATGAAATACATATATTATAACTGCCAGTTAAAGCTCATGGACTTTGTGAGATAATCAATGTCATGATAATGATTTGGCAGAAATAGAGGCAAAAGCCAAGGATATTGATGTTTGAGTTAGCTCCTGTGTGGTCATTTGTCCAGTACAATTTGAATTTCTGTTGGGCCTCTAGAAATATTAATATATATTTGTACATATATGAATATATATGCACATGAACATAGACACATCACCCATATATCATGCCCATACATATTAGTAAGTATACTTGAAGTATACTTCTCAAAAGAATCATATACTATAATGAAGCAGAATTTGTTCCAGTAATATAAAGTTAGGTAAATATTGATATAATTTGGGCACGGTGCTATGGTGCAGTGGGTTAATGCCCTAGCCTGAAGTGCCGGCATCCAATATGGGCGCCGGTTCGAGACCCAGCTGTTCCACTTCCGATCCAGCTCTCTGCTCTGGCCTGGGAAGGCAATAAGAAGATGGCCCAAATCCTTGGGCCCCTGCACCCACATGGGAGACCCTGAAAAAGCCCCTGACCCCTGGCTTTGGATTGGCACAACTCGGGCTGTTGTGGCCAATTGGGGAGTGAACCATCAGATGGAAGACCTCTCTCTCTCTCTCTCTCTCTCTCTCTCTCTCTCTCTGCCTCTTCTCTCTCTGTGTAACTCTGACTTTCAAATAAATAAATAAAACTTTAAACAATATTGAGATATAATTCATCTTTCAACTACATTATCATTTTCAGAGACCATATAAAGACTTTTCATAAAACTGAGTATACATGTCTAATAAAAAACATTTCATAAATATTTTACATAATACCTTTCTCAACCTAAAACTAACAAAGAAGATCACCCCAAAATTACAATTATTTATCATTGTTCAAAATGTTCTAGCAAACTCAAGAAGACAAAACAAATAAGAGGTATAATTATCATTAGGGAAACAATATAACTTGCAGATAAAGTATCTGAAAACAGAAGCAACTCAAACTGAAAAACAAGTAGAACAAACAACAGAGCTGAATAAAATGACTAGCTAGAAAATATACACAAAAAAGTTTTTCCTACATACTAATTACACGGAAAACATATTCAAATAAAATTCCATCCATAATCTATCAGCCTACAGTTTAACTACTGTATGTATGTATGTGTGTATATATTATATATACATGTATATACTCATAAATATACATACTACATAAACAAATAATGGAAACTACAAAGATTTCACATGAGATACTAAGAACATTTGCTTACAGATGTTCTTTGACGTATGATGGGTATAAATCCCAATATATTCATCATAAATTAAAAATATAAGTTGAAAAATATATTTAAATCTGCATATCCTAACTTAGCTTAGACAGTATACTGCATTTTTTTGTTGTTTATCTTGGTGATCATATGGGAGCTGCAACTACATGTCATTGCCCAGCATAACAAGAGAGTAACCTATTGCATAAAAAGTTCAAATTCAAAGTACAATGTCTACTCAACATGCTTCACTTTCACACCATCATGAAGTTGAAAAGTTGCAACTTGAAACATCATGGGTCAGGGACTTTTTAGTCAGTAAGAAATGCAAGCATTCTTGGAATACAGTAATAAAACAGAGCCAGTCTACATTCATAGGCCTTATCAGGGACAGATATTAGGCAGCTAGTTACATAGTAAATTATCTGATTTATGGGGGTTATAGATGTTGCAAAGGAAAAGGAAATATATAGGAATATAAGCAAGAAGACTGCCCTGTTCTGGATATCAAGGAAAGTTTCTTCAAGGAAATGATATTTGACTGAGCTCTGAGAGATGAGTGGGAACTAATTTGGCTTTGATGGAGCACATTGTGAGCAGAGGGAACAATGTATATGAGGCCTGTGAGGTCCAGAAGAGTTAGTATGGTGGGCTACCAAAAAAATATAGCAAGAAGTCTTGAACAAAATAAATCAAGTAATTTTGGGTCTAAAATATAATCAGAGAAATAGGTAAGAGCAAGATTATAACAGAGATTATAGTCCCTGTTAAAATATTTGAACTCAATCTTGAACATTATAAGAAACCATGGAAGTATTTTAAGTAGGGTAGTTTGTATAAGAATACTGATGATCACAACAATGGCATTATACATTTATATGTGTCAGACAATATTACAACTATTGTGTAAAAATGATACTGATAACTCAAAATTTAAGTCCAAGTCACTCTATGAGGTACTATTATTATCTCCATTTCACAGTTGAGAAAACTGAAATATAGAAAGGTTAAATAACTTAAAGAGTTGCAATGACTGTGGCTACATTGTGAAGGAGAGATTGATACAGGAAACATACTGACTGTGAGGCAACTATGCTAAATTTCCATGTGAAATGAAGCAGCATAAATTGGTTTGCTGGCAGTTAACATTCAGTAAGTGAAAAGATTAAAAGATGCTAGAATTAGATAGGATTATCATTGTTCAGATATGATAATGAAGAAAGAGATGTTCCTTCTAATTAGTAAGTCTCTGGTTTATAAAATGGGATGATCCATGCATTGAAATAGGAAATACTGAAGGAGCTAACTTTGGAGGATCAGATTTAAGATAACTATCAGACATGTTGAATTTGAGTACCTATAGGACATCTTAATTTGAACACACAGTAGACACTTTGGTATACAGACTGGAATACAGAAGAAATGTCTGATTTAAAGACAGATGATTGAAAATCAATTGCATTTAAATGAGTTTAAAGCTATCAGAATTTGGAGAATGCAATACAGACTCAGGACTAAGGTTGAAGTAACTCAGTAATTAAAAGTTCAGTGGAAGAAAAATTGGTAATGTTGACGAAAAAGGCTGTCAAGAGAGACAGTAAAACAGAGAGGCTACTGTCTTAGAAGACAAAAGATATTTCTGGGGTTGGCATTGTGGTATAGCAGGTAAAGCTGCTGCCTTCAATGACAGCGTTCCATGTGGGTACTCCCCATCAAACCAGCTGCCTGTTAATGGCCTGGGAAAAGCAGAAGATGGCTCAGATGTTTGGGTCCTGCCATGCACACTGGAGACCTGGATGAAGCTCCTGACTTCAACTTCAGCCTGGCTATAGTGGTCGTCTGGGAAGTGAACCAGCAGTTGGAAGATAGCTCTCTCTCTCTCTCTCTCTCTCTCTCTCTGTGTCTTTTCTGTCTCTTCCTCTCTGAAACTCAGACTGTCAAATAAATAAATAACTCTTTTAGAAAAAGATCTCATTTTGCTCTGGGGGTGATCCACTAAATAAAACAGTCTGCAAGTTCTAACAAGAAAACACAAATGACCTGTAATAAATATTTTTAAAATATTAAATATTAAAAATACTCAAATGACATTTTAAGTAAAGATTTCATCAGTTTGCACCCACACAGAAACACAAAGTGTATATATTTTAAATATTCCTTTAAAAATACTGACTTAAGGATTCTGGTTAGTGGTTCAGAAATAGTCAATGCCAGGGCCGGTGCTGTAGATAAAGCTGCCGCCTGTGGCACCGGCATCCCTTATGGGCACTGGTTTGAGTCCCGGCTACTCTACTTCCAATCCAGCTCTATGCTGATGGCCTGGGAAAGCAGTGGAAAATGGCCCAAGTCCTTGGGCCTCTGCACCCAAATGGGAGACCCGGAAGAAGCTCCTGGCTCCTGGCTTTGGATCGGAATAGTTTCAGCCATTGTGGCCAATTGGAGAGTGAACTAGGAATATACTGGTTCACTCTCTCTCTTGCTCCTTCTTTCTCTATGTAACTTTGACTTTCAAATAGATAAATAAATATTTTAAAAGAAAAAGAAAAAGGCAATGCCAAGAAGTCCCTGAGGGAAGGAAGAACTCAGTATTTGACATGATTCCTTCAGAAGGGACAAGAGAAGTAGAAGAGCAAAAGATCAAATAGACACTACATTGATCTTTCCTCTAGGTTAAGCTTCCAGATCAGGGGTAAGGAACCTTTTCTTTCTTTCTTTTTTTATTTTTAAGATTTACTTATTTATTTGCGAGGCAGAGTTACAGACAGAAAGATGAGGAGACAGAAGGAGAAGTCTTCCATCCCCAAATGGCCTCAATGGCCTAGGTGGGCCAACTGAAGTCAGGAGCCAAGGAGCTTCTTCCAGGTCTCCCACGTGGGTGCAGGGGCCCAAGGACTTGGGCCATCTTCTACTGCTTTCCCAGGCCATAGCAGAGAGCTGGATCTGATTTAGAGGATGCTGGCACAGCAGGCAGAAGCTTAACCCACTATACCACAGTGCCGGTCCCAGGGAACCTTTTCTCTGACAAGGACCATTTGGATATTTGTGGGCCAAACAGAATTATCAACTTTAAAATAAGTCTGTTATACTTGGATAAACATTGAATCAACTCATCCATAATGTTATGGCTAGAATTGCTTCTCTTTGGTGAAGCATGTGATGCTAACTGGTGTTGATGATGTTACTACTTACAACTGCTTTTCCAGGTTTGTGTTGGTCAGTCCAACAGGCACTTGACTCTTTGCGAAGGTAAAAATCGAAGTTGTTCTGTACACAGATGCATATTTCAATGCATATCTTCTCTAGGTAGGAAATTCATCATTGCTTGTGTAATTTATAAAACTCAAGTAGTGGAAGATTGTGGTACCTAACTTTCAGCTCATGGATGCTTTGCAGCTGAATAATTTCATGTTGTATGTTATCAGGCATATCAGCTGGTGCCACATCGAATGGTGTAGCAAAGATGTTCAATTCTATTTGTTTACTTTTCTCATTCTTGAAAATTGACATCTTGGTATTTGATTATTGTTTATAGCCCATGACTATATCTCTGCTGAACAGTAGTCTTTCTATTTTTCACTTGTTGATTTTTATTTAGTGTAGCATTAAGGCTGTGACTATAAAGTAAATTAAAAATGTTATCACACAAATTAAAAAGGAAAGAAAGAAAGAAACAGAGAAATGAAAGGAAGGAAGGGAGAGAGAGAGAGAGAGAGGAAGGAAGTACAATTATATTCTTAGAATTTTATCTATGAACTACATGAAATGTATTCTTTTTATATTAACAAAGTATTAAAAAAGAAAGTCTAAATAAATGGTTAACTGGAAAAAAATTCCATAGTTAGTTTCCCAGATTCACCAGTATATTCCTGTGTTGTAGCAGGCTTTTGTACTTCCAGAGTGGGGAAATGGGCCATGTTACTCCTTTCAAGTTGCATTTTCCACAGCTTTAATTTAGCTACAGATGATTTCATGTTTGAAAACAGAGAACTGGGAAGCTGGTTGGGTCCCTGCACCTTGAGGTTCAGCTCTGAGAGGTACTTAGTAATTTCCACCAGGAGCACTAGATCACACAAGCCACTTGGCATCGCTGAGTTCCCTGATAGGTTTTCACTTCATTTCCGAGAACTGGTTGACTTCATCACACAGTTGGTAAAACCTCATGAGTATGTACCCCTGACTCAGCCACAGCACTTCACAATGATAAACAAGATGACCACACAGAGTCAAGATCATTCAGTAACTCCTGAATCTGGTGGCTGCTTTCAACAAAACTTATGCAAGATATGACTGCTGACATCACGTTGTTGAGCCACAACACAACTTTCTTGGTGTATGGTACAGGGGAATATGATTAAATCACTTGGATGAAAACTGAGACAATTCAATTCTTTCTTGACGAATACAATTAACTCTTTTGGTGAGCCAGTCGTGGCTGGAGCACCATTTGTAATGAGGCCACAACATTTCAAATGTTAGCTCAAGTATTTTTTTGCATGGCAGGGAGAAGAAATATTTATTTCTTAATTATACTTCTAATTTATTAATATGCAGAGATTTCATAATTTTATAGATACAGTTCTAACAGTGCAATGATAAATTTCCTCCCTCCCTCCTTCTTTCTTTTTTTAAAAATTTGTTTTCTGATAATATACTTTCTTTGTTTAGATGATATTTGAAAAAATACAAACATTTATTTCTGATGACAATGCTTAAAATAATAGGCTATTACTTTGTCTCAAATTAATCCATAATCACAATTGTCAGATAAATACTGAAGCAACCCTAGACCACCTTACTTAAATTCTTTTTAAAAATTTATTTATATAAAGTGAACAAATTTCATGTACTTTATGTACACAGTTTAAAACAAAAATGACGCTTTCCACCCTCCCTCCCTCGCACCCATACCCTCTCCTCCTTCCTTTCGTATTTTCCTTTTAACTGTTGTGATGGCATATTATCAAACAAGTCTCACTTCCTGTAGTGCAATCAATGTATGGCTTTCAGTGTCAGCAGTTTCTCAGATATCAAACTCTGCAGATATCCACAAATGAAAATAGTCAGCTGAGCAGTTATTCCATGAAGGAAAATGGCAAGTTGTGCAGTATTTGTTGTTCTGTTGTCTTGTCACAGGCCAGAGAGAAAAATTGGAAATCTCCTGCAACACGCTTCAGTGTTTTTTCAATATCTTGTGCTAAGTCAGCAATCCAATCTCAGATAGTTCTCCGAGACAAACTAACACTACGAAACAATTTTACTTTGGTGCCAACAACTTCATAGCGGCCACTATGCAATCTTTCACAAACACTCCCCCTATATGAAGCTCAGCTTCCTTGCAATTAGCTTTTCACCACATAACTCATCTGAATAACACTGTCTCTACTACAATGAGGCCTACTGAAAACAGCTCCTTTGATTGCAAACTCCACTGAAAAGCATTGATTTTACCCAGATGCATTTGGCCTCCAAATCCATTGAGTTTAGCTTGTTTGTGAACTATAATGATACTCCAGGTTGTTTTTTTTTTTCAACATTTAAAAAAAATATTTATTTATTTATTTATTTGAAAGGTAGAGTTTCAGAGAGGCAGAGGCAGAGGCAGAGGCAGAGAGAGAGAGAGAGAGAGTTTACCTCTCAAACGGCCGCAATGGCCAGAGCAGGGTCTATCTGAAGCCAGGAGCCAGAAGCTTCTTTTGAATCTCCCACTTGAGTGCAAGGGCCTAAACTCTTGGGCCATCTTCCATTGCCTTCCCAGGCCATAGCAGAGAGCTGGATCAGAAGTGGAGCAGCCAGGTCTTGAAGTGGGGTCCATATGAGATCCTAGCATTGCAAGTGGCGGCTTTACCCACTATGCCACAGTGCTGGTCCCTGACTTTTCTCATTATTGCTAACATAGTACCACAATCTAGGCAAACAGGGTTGCCTTCAACTTCAACATTTTTCATTTCTCGTGGTAAGAGTGGCACTCTGCATCACCTTTTCTTTTCATTGTAGTTGCTGTTTGTAGGATGTCATACCATCTAAGTTTTGATAACTATCCAGTATGTGATAACTATCCAGCCACATGAGTATTTTGCTTTGATCGCTGTTCTAATCCTGTATCTAGGATATGGAACATATCCAACATTCTTATCTTTGACTCTTGAAGTCTTATCTGTGTACTGCGATTTCCTTAATCTTTATCTGTGATTCAGTTTTTAAGGATTGTTGAATATGGACATGTGGATAAAGGTTGGATTGTAATTATCAATCTGTGTCAACAAAGAATTTAATATCATCACTGTCAGTCATGGAAGATGAGGTCACCAATGTGACAAGGAATTATCTTATCACTTCTCAATTCATCATCAGTGGATCACCATAGTTCCACTGTGGATTCACAGTTTGTTAACACTTTTGCAATGTGTACACTTCCAGTCAGCCTGGCACTTACAGCCCTCTGAGTCATCACAAAACAGGTAGATTGGCCACAGGCACTCTATGAATGCCATAGGCTTCTGTCCTGTCATGTACTTGTATGTGTCCTGTTTATGTTGTAATGCACTTTCCTTGCTTGTCTCTCAAAATTTATTATAATTCACTAAAGATACATTTATGTTGCTATTATAAAATCCAGATATCACCCTCTCCATTCTAGATAAATAACCTAAGCTAGTATCATTTTAAAGATGTAGTTTTGATGCTGAGTAATTCTAAGGTCAGTAAGATCTTGGATAAGAACTAGTTGGTTACAGTGGAGAACAGGGATTCACAATGCATAAAGTAGGGACAAGGTGGAGAAACAGCTACATAGTTCAGTTAGCACTCAGAAACCATCCCAAGGTAATACCTACAAACAAGTTACCAGTTCCTGTCACTATCAGAACCTGTAAAATTTTTCATATTTCCAAGTTGTCTGGTCAAAGAGAAGAGATGAGTTGGTATTTAAGAAATAGACAGCCCTAATAAATGTTTGAACAGTGAAATTGATTATTTATTCAGTGTGACTATTAAATAGAAACCCAGTTTGATTATGAAATAATATACTGAGTTAACCTGAAAAGGATCACTTTACACTGGAAGAGAATGAGATACCTATAATGCAAAAATCAAGTTCGTTTCTCTCTCTCTCTCTCTCATTTTTTTTTTTGACAGGCAGAGTGGATAGTGAGAGAGAGAGAGAGAGAGAAAGGTCTCCCTTTTTGCCGTTGGTTCACACTCCAATGGCCGCTGCAGCCAGCGCACCACGCTGAACCGAAGGCAGGAGCCAGGTGCTTCTCCTGGTCTCCCATGTGGGTACAGGGCCCAAGGACTTGGGCCATCCTCCACTGCCTTCCCGGGCCACAGCTGAGAGTTGGCCTGGAAGAGGGGCAACCGGGATAGAATCCGGTACCCCAACCGGGACTAGAACCCGGTGTGCGGCGCCGCAAGGCAGAGGATTAACTTGTTAAGCCACGGCACCAGCCTCTTTTTTTTTTTTTTTTATTTGACAGATAGAGTTAGACAGTGAGAGAGAGAGAGAAAGATCTTCTTTCCATTGGTTCACCCCCCAAATGGCCACTATGGCCAGAACTACATGGATCTGAAGCCAGGAGCCAGGTGCTTCCTCCTGGTCTCCCATGTGGGTGCAGGGCCCAAGCACTTGGGTCATCCTCCACTGCCTTCCTAGGCCACAGCAGAGAGCTGGACTGGAAGAGGAGCAACCAGGACTAGAACCTGGCACCCATATGGTATGCTGGCGCCAGAGTGGGAGGATTAACCAAGTGAGCCATGGCGCCGGCCCTCTCTCTCATTCTTGTTGCAGTAAAGTAAGTGAAATCAGTTGTTGAAATAAAAAGTATTGCATTTTTACCCCTCTATATCCGAGGACATGTAAACCCATTTGATTAAGAGACATGGAGGTTGTTGCAAAGAGTAGGAGCTATATTTTCAGTTACTGGGCATAGAAATCATAATTGAATATTTTGATTAGTGAGAAAAAGAAGAGGAAATGAAGGAAGTAAAGGAAATATGGCTATAAAGGGTAAGTAGAATTAGGAAGGTCACTTGGGACTGTGGAGTAAATAATTCTGTTTATGCTGTCAAGGAACTGAATAGATTTAAATGATGGGAGATCAAGAAAGAAAATGCAAATTAAAACAAGAAAATTGATGATGGAGAATGTAAAAGGGAAATATGATATATAAAAAAACATAGGCAAATGTGTAACTGATCCTAAGGAGAGGATAGCCTTTTAAATATAAGACCAAAGAGAGGGACCGTGTTGTGGCAAAGTGAGTTAAGCCACCACATGTGATGCTGACATTCTCTGTGAGGGAAAATTTGAGTCCTAGCTGCTCTGCTTCTCATCTAGTACCCTGGTAGTGTGCCTAGGAAAGCAGTGAAAGATGGTCCAAGTCCTTGAGACCCTGCTACCTATATGGAAGACTCTGATGAAGCTCCTAGCTCCTGGCTTTAGCCTGACCCAGCCTTCACTATTGCAGTCATTTGGCAAGTGAACCAGCAAATGGAAGACCTCTCTCTCTCTTTCTCTCTCTCTCTCTTTCTGTAATTCTGCCTTTCAAATAAATAATTTTTAAAAAAGGAGAAAATTCTGAAGAGAGTAATTAACACAGTTGACCATTTATGTATATCATGAGTTATTTGATACAAAATTAAAAAACAAAAATGGTTTTATTATAAGATTTTAAAACATAAAAAATGAATGCATGCTAAGTATAGAATGGACAGTGACATATCTTCATAATTCAGAAAAGAAAAATATCAATCTAATCTTTACACTTACAAAATCAACTTCACTAGTTATAGTGAAAATTTAAACAATTATAAACAATTTTGCCTATCAAATTTGTAAAGATAAAAATTAGAGCATCTATGTCTATTTCTTTTGCAGACCTTAAAATAATTTGATGATTGTTTATAACTCTTGCCTGTATTCTCGCTAGACTTGGGTCTTTATTTTTTTACCTCTTAATCTGGTGGAGCCTTAAGCCTCTGAGTATAATGTAAATTAAAAATATGTCATCTTAGGCCGGTGCCGCGGCTCAATAGGCTAATCCTCTGCCTTGCAGCAATGGCACCCCAGGTTCTAGTCCCGGTCAGGGCACCAGATTCTGTCCCGGTTGCCCCCTCTTCCAGGCCAGCTCTCTGCTGTGGCTTGGGAGTGCAGCGGAGGATGGCCCAAGTGCTTGGGCCCTGCACCCCATGAGAGACCAGGAGGAAGCACCTGGCTCCTGCCATCGGATCAGCGCGGTGCGCCGGCCGTGGCGGCCATTGGAGGGTGAACCAATGGCAAAAGAAGGAAGACTTTTCTCTCTCTCTCTCTCTGTCCACTCTGCCTGTCAAAAAAAAAAAAAAAGTCATCTTAAAAATTAAAAAAAAAAAAGATGGCCAGCACCATGGCTTAACAGGCTAATCCTCCGCCTTGCGGCACTGGCACCCCGGGTTCTAGTCCTGGTTGGGGCGCCGGATTCTATCCCAGTTGCCCCTCTTCCAGGCCAGCTCTCTGCTGTGGCCTGGGAAGGCAGTGGAGGATGGCCCAAGTCCTTGGGCCCTGCACCTGCATGGGAGACCAGGAGAAGCACCTGGCTCCTGGCTTCGGATCAGCGAGATGTGCCGGCCGCAGCGGCCATTGGAGGGTGAACCAATGGCAAAAAGGAAGACCTTTCTCTCTGTCTCTGCCTGTGAAAAAAAAAATTTAAAAAAAAAGAAACAAAGGAAAGGAAGGAAGGAAGAGAGAGAAATAAAGAGGAAACGGGAGAGGGAGGGAAGCACCATTATATTCTTAGAATTGTATCTATGAACTACATTGAATCTGTTCTCTTTGAATTCATATCACATTAACATGATAATTGATGAGAATTATGTTGTAGTAATTATCATGCATTTGCTATGACCCTGAGAATCTAATGTTTAAAAAAATGGGAGCCGGCATTGTGGCATAGCTGGTAAAGCCGCTGCCTGCAGTGCCGGCATCCCAGAAAGGCACCAGTTCGAGTCTCAGCTGCTCCAGTTCTGATCCAGCTCTCTGCTATGGCCTGGGAAAGCAGTGGAAAATGGCCCAAGTCCTTGGGTCCCTGCACCTGCATGGGAGACCCAGAGGAAGCTTCTGGCTCCTGGCTTTGGATCGGTGCAGCTCCAGTCATTACAGTCATTTGGGGAGTGAACCAGCAGATGGAAGACCTCTCTCTCTGCCTCTCTTCCTCTCTCTGTGTAACTAACTTTCAAATAAATAAATTTTTAAAAAATTATTTACAATTATTTTATAAACTAGTCAACTAATTTATTTTTAAATTTTTATTTATTTATTTATTTTGACAGGTAGAGTTATAGACAGTGAGAGAGTTAGACAGAGAGAAAGGTCTTCCTTTCATTGGTTCACTCTCCAAATGGCCGCCATGGCCGGCGATGCGCTGATCCAAAGCCAGGGGCCAGGTGCTTCTTCCTGTTCTCCCATGCAGGTGCAGGGGCCCAAGCACTTAGGTCATCCTCCACTGCCTTCCTGGGCCACAACAGGGAGCTGGACTGGAAGAGGAGCAAGCGGGACTAGAACCTGGCGCCTAAATGGGATGCCGGCGTCACAGGCGGAGGATTAATCAAGTGAGACACGGCGCCGGCCCCATATTAATTTATTTTTGTCTCCTGTTTGCCAACTAAACTGCCTATTTTTAGAAGGTAATAGAATGTCTGTCTAGGTAATAGAATGTCTGTCTAGTTCATTTCTGTATTTCAATTTCTTGTACATTGCAGGGCACATGATAAGACCTCAATAAGCACATTAAATGAAATGTGATACTTGATGAGGGAGCAAGGCACTTGTATATGCTGTGGCAGTATCAAGTGCTACATACAAAACATCTGGAGGGAGGATAGATATCAAATACTTACCTCTGTCCTACACTTAAAAAAATAATTTTCTGTTTGTAGAAGTACCTTTCATTAGTTACTTAAGTCTAAGAGCGTATTTCAGCCAAACTGAAAAGAATCTTCTTCCAAAGGACTTAAAGCAGACATAAAAATTTAATGACTTCATATTAATTATAAAATTTAATTGCAGTCCTAAAATAGAATTGCATATTTTTCTATGACTCCTGTGGCCTTTATTAGTTAACAGAGTAATTTTGGTTTTGTAGTAACTCATTTGTGGTATTTGTATTAGATTAAAACCTTCTTTTTTTACAAGGTTTCCTTTTTCAAAAGATAAAAAGGAGAAATAAATTTCTTTTATTTCTGCTTCATAGTCCTTTCTAGAACAAGTGCTCTAACACATGTGCACAGAAATTTTTAATGTGCTTATTTAAGTGACAATAGCATATTCAGCAGAGGTTGGGAATTTTCTTTAGAGAATGTCACTTTCCCACTAAAACACAAGACAGGAACATTTATTCCCTACTACTCCTTTATTCCCGACATTGCTTTTCTCCATAAAATCCATGACTCTTCTCATTTTGTGTGATGATTCATGAGAGCAGTGGGACAAGTTCAGTTCATCTTGTTATTCTCTGCTTAGATCTAACCGTGGGTATCAGTGATGACAAATGTGAAAGAAGTTCTGGACAGCAATGGAACAAATTACAAATGTGTATGTTGTGAAGTGACAATAACAGGACACAGAGCCTCTTGTTTGAAGAACCACCAAAGGGACTGTAAGTCTAGCATGAGCAATTAACAATATGTGGCACAAACTGGGACAATAGCAACTGTTTGCTGCGTTCATGGATGATTAATTTTAGATAGAAATGAACAGCTCTTGGGAGTGTGGGGGAATGACGGTAATGGACAAGGATGGGGCAGGGAATCTATGAAGTTTCATATTTTCCATGACTCTTAACAGGGCTACAACTGGCCCACATTAGGATACTTTGGTGTTAAGAGTTTTACATGTATTATTCCATTTACTTTTCACAATAACTCTATGAAGTAATATTAACCTCTCTATTTTAGAAATGATGAAACTGAGGCACAGAGATGAGTGCGTGGATACACTGGTGTTTGAAACTAGATAGCTTGACTCTAGACAGTACTCCACACCACTGCCATAAAGGGTTTGGAGGAACTCCAAATGGCAAACCTTGCTATTTGAGATGGGGTTGGACTTAGGGGGAAATCCAATTCTGAAACACATTCTATTACTTCCCAGTGATCATAAAGGTTCCATTCACATTTAACTGAATTTGCAACCTTTCAAATTTGCTTCTGCCATGTGACCTTTTACTATTCCAAATAATCATCTTACTGTCTCACAGTTCTGGAGACTAGAAAGCTGAGATCAAGGTGTTGGCAAGCCTGGGAGAGATGTGAGGGAGAATATGTTCTGTCTCTCTATCTTAGCTTCCTGTGGTTTGTTAGCAATATTCAGCATTCCTTGCCTTGGCAGATGCATCACTCCCGTCTCTGCCTTTATCTTCACATGATATTCTCCTTATTTGAATATTTGTTTCTCTGTCTAAATTTCTCCATTTTATAGACACCAGAAGTACTGAATTAGGGCAATCCCAGTGATGTCATCTTAACTCTGTCATTTGCAAAGATACTCTATTTTCAAATAAAGTCACATATATAAGACTTCAATATCATTTTGGGGGACAGGATCCAAATCATTACAACCCTTAACCTCTTCTAATATACTTCTAACATTTGTTTACTTATTTAGTGTAGGTCTTCCTCCTTTAGAATTGCTGTTCATTCAGAAAAGGAATGTTTTGCTTCTTCACTGTGATATTTATGAGAGATAAAAGTAGGCTAGTACAGAGAAGGTACTTAATGAATGTACATGCAATGATGAACTATAAGCCAGTTGGTGGGTGCAGACAGCTAGATAGGTAGAAGCAGGCTGTGAGATAATGTTGGGCCAGTAGTTGGGATTCAGATCAAAGAAGGCCTCGTGTTATCAATCTACTTAGAAATTTGCCAATTTAGGCCGGTGCTACAGCTCAATAGGGTAATCCTCTGCCTGTGGCGCCGGCACACCAGGTTCTAGTCCCAGTCGGGGCGCCAGATTCTGTCCCAGTTGCCCCTCTTCCAGGCCAGCACTCTGCTGTGGCCCGGGAGTGCAGTGGAGGATGGCCCAAGTACTTGGGCCCTGCACCCCACGGGAGACCAGGAGAAGCACCTGGCTCCTGGCTTCGGATCAGTGCGGTGCACCGGCTGCAGCGTGCCGGCTGCAGCGTGCCAGCCGCAGCGGCCATTGGAGGGTGAACCAACGGAAAAGGAAGACCTTTCTCTCTGTCTGTCTCTCTCTCACTGTCCACTCTGCCTGTCAAAAAAAAAAAAGAAAAGAAAAGAAATTTGCCAATTTAGTTGTAAACTGCTTAACAACAACAAAATCTGTTTCACTGCTCTAAATGCTATCAAAGTATATTATATTGGACTATTTCTGTTGTTAATTTACTGCATTTTAGTGATTTAAAAAGTGGTAAGATATTTTAGAAATTATTTAATTTTTTATAAAATCCTATATTTTTCCAACTATCCATCCATTTAGTAACACATATTTTTTTTATATATATAAAACAATATTCTTCATTTCTAACTCAAATGCAAAGACAGGAGTAAAGAACCAGAGAAACAAAGCATAACGAAGAAGGACCTCTGCCTTGCAAGGCTCACTTTTACTTGAGTAACAGATTTTTAAAACAGCTCTTTATCTTTTAAAAGTTTTACTTGTCGTAAGCATAATTCTTGCTAGAAATGTGGATAATTCATGTAATGACTAGGTAAATCTTACTGTTCTCATTTTCTTTTTCTTTATTAGATTTCTTCTTTTGTCAGTCTGCATTAGTATTGATTCCAGGATATTCAAGATTTCTGCTCTTAGTTGCATCATGGTGTAAAAACCTTTTGTTTTTGGTTAATTGGATCAATCAGCAGTAAGACGGCAATATACACTTGATTGATATAATCAGCTGAGACTGTACAGCTGGTAAACCAGGAACCATAAGGAGAAGAAAGCATGTGGCAGCAGTTTAAGTTGAAAAATGTGTGTGAGTTTTAAAAGTACTTTTCTTAACTTCAGAGTTCAACACAAAATTTGTAAAACAGATCACATTTCTTTGCAATGTTTTGCTAGAGATATCTAAGCTCTTGGTTAGTGATTTTTTAAAAAAGATTAACTGATTTGAAAGGCAGAGAGAGAGAGAGAGAGAGAGAGAGAGAGTCATATCTTAAAGGCAGCCTTTTTGTTTTAGCTTAATGATCCTGAATCCAACAAAAGTTATTCCATCTGCCAGCAGATGGAAATGAAGCAAAACAGTACACCAAATGGATCAGAACACTTCTTTTCTTTTTATAGATTTTTTTCCCCCAGGATGACTGAAGATATAGTATTTAGATATAACAGACCCAAGCTCTCAGGCCTAGAAAACTTCAAATCTGGGAAACAGTATGAAGTAATTTGTTTAAATCCTAAATATTTACAGTCTGGGTGGCATAGGCCAAAAGAATGAAATTGTTTCCCTAGAGTCTTAAGGTGGAAGCTTTCAGAAAATGGCAGCCAGAAGGCCTGGTGCCCAGGAAGGCACTGCTGAAAGACCTTAGCCTGTGATCTAGATTTACTAGGATGGTTCAGATTTCAATTAGGCAATTTTATTGTCCATATAAATTACCCAAGTGTACCCGAACTTCTTAAGCTGAATATCTTGATATTTTTCAAAACTTTCATGCTACACATAATTTTATTGTCAAAGGATAGGTTCCAAAGACAGAGTGCATGATGGGAGGCCATCTGCCATCCTGACTCAGAACAGCCATGACAGGTAGAAGGGTGTGTGGTAAGAAGTGAAGTTTATAGTTTACTTTAGAAGGCAAAATATTTACCCTGAAGTTCACTCACATTGAAAATATTTATAGTATTCTTATGTTTTACAACTACTGAAGGGACAATCCTAACCTTTTTTTCTTTTTGAGTTTCAAAAAAGCTTTATTTATAGCTTTAGAAGAAAACAAAGTAGCAAATAATTTAAAAAAATTTAAGCTTTAACAATCTTAACCCTTAATTCTCGAGTTTACAGTGAATAAGATCAATCATTTGCTGATCATGGATTCTGATATGATTTTTTTTGCATTTTTCCTGCACCCAAGAGAAATTTCTTAAATGTAAGTGACCTGTGAATTTTATCTCAAAACAGTGACTGCATGACTAGAAACATAAAGTTCATTTCTAAGCTTAGAACTTCCATATGATTAACATAAAATAACATAATTAATACTTTTGTAAATAAAAAAGGTTCTAAGGTAATATTTAGTACTTCATTAAATACATAGTAATTCCACAAAAGTTTTAACCCATAAAGCTATTCCCTAGCTATACCAATTAAAAATTCTAAATGTAAACATAATTAATGTATTCTACAACAGAAAAACGTAGTAACCGTAAGATGACCTAGTACAGCCTTTCACAAGGTGGAGTATGAATCTGAAACTACTTTGTATATACAAGCTAAAAAATCAATAAAACATTTCTAAATAAGTAAGTCTATGCCATTCTTAGAAAACGTTATTGCAATATTTTTGTTCCAAGTATAAAGACTTGCTTAACCCCTTAGACAAGAGAGAAATCATACCTTTACCTATTCCTAAAATAGGCAAATATTTATTTTAGGCTGCATGTGACATTATGATTAAATTGTCAAAATTACATTATGACAATTATATTTTGACAAAAATACAAAATTGTATTGTCAAAAATACAACAAAATATAAGGCACAGTGCCTTATAAAAGAGTGATCTGCATCTCTCTCTCTCTCTCTCTCTCTCTCTCTATATATATATATATATATATATATTTCTAAAGAAATAATAGAATACTAGGATAAGACAATCACATACCACCACAACTTCTATTTTGGTTCAACTTATGATCAAAGTGGTTATAACAACAAAAATAAATCACTTTTCTCCAAAGTGGACTAAAACCTAAAATCCATAGCATTTGTATTTATAAACTCAAAAGCAAATGGTCCCAATTGATACTTTTCTTCAACTTGCTTTTAGGAAAGCATCACTTTGCAGGTAGAACTACCTAATCTGAGAAAGACAGCCACACAGAAACAGAAAAACTAAGGGGAGGTTATCATATTATTGAATACATGGTCAATATGCTACAATCCAGATGTTTAAATCAGAAAGCTCAACACATACACATATTTTGTAAATAGACAAGTATGTGTAGCACAGTGCTACACACCCCATAATATGGTAACCAGAGCCTGAAATATCTTCTTTGATAGAAAATGGAGAGGCAACATGAAAACGATAAGTGATAAAGCTAATTTTCAAAGAGGAAAGAGATGAAGTTCACAAACAGGTTGAAGGAAGCAATTCAGGCAACACGGAGAAACAATTGTCAAAAAGCAAGCAAGCAAAGAAAAGTGGGTGAAGTGGATGGTTAATTTGGATTATTGAGGCCTGACAAAATCCTAATGTTCTAATACTAAATAGGCCATAGCTTCTCCAAAATTAGGTCTGAGCTCTTTGAATGGATTTGTGTGTATGCATAGTAAACACATTTGCACACAAATATGCAAAAATACACACACATTCATAAGAGGTATCTATTTTGTCACATGCCTACACTGACCTCTTTTCTTGGAACTCATAACATTTTATTCCATAATTTGTCAATAAGTCTCTATTCTTAGGCACTACAGCACAAAGATTATAATGATGAATGGAAGGTGTAAGACAATGAAGTCATAGGAGGTAGTCATTGGAGATGTAGACCAAGAGGTGATTCAAGCTTGACCATAATGAACCTTATCTGCAAAATATAGGAAGAAATACTTGGTAAAAGAATGAGGAGTTGAGAAACAAAAGGACAGATGATAGAAGGTTTTTTTTGTTTTGTTTTGTTTTTTTGTTTTTGACAGGCAGAGTGGACAGTGAGAGAGAGATAGAGAGAAAGGTCTTCCTTTGCCGTTGGTTCACCCTTTAATGGCCGCCACGGCTGGTGCGCTGCAGCCAGCGCACCACACTGAACCGAAGGCAGACCAGGTGCTTCTCCTGGTCCCCCATGGGGTGCAAGGCCCAAGCACTTGGGCCATCCTCCACTGCACTCCCTGGCCACAGCAGAGAGCTGGCCTGGAAGAGGGGCAACCAGGACAGAATCCAGCGCCCCGACCGGGACTAGAACCCGGTGTGCCGGTGCCACAAGGCGGAGGATTAGCCAATTGAGCCGCGGTGCCGGCCGATAGAAGGTTTTTATTCTGATACATGAGTATACCTCTTTAATCATAATGTCTCACATGCAGCTTTCCAATTCTATTTTGTGTTCTAGTTGCTTACATATATCAAAAATAGGACATGATGTGCTTCTGTCTCCAATTTTAAAAATATTTAGTGACTATTTATTTGAAAGTCAGACTATGAAACAAAGAGAGAGAGAGAGAGAGAGGGAGAGAGAGAGAGAGAGAGAATCTTCCATCTGCTGGTTTACTCTCCAAATGTCCACAACTACTAAGACTGGACCAGTTCAAAGCCAGAAGCCTAGAACTCAATTTGGGTTGCCCACATGGGCTGGTAGGGACTCAAATACTTGAGCCAAAATCTGCTGCCTCCCAGGGTGTGCTTTAGAAGGAAGCTAGATTCCAAGTGAATGCAAGATTTGACCCCAGCCACTCTGACATAGGATATGGAGGTTGAGTCTGTTATATCATAATGCCTGCAGGATCTAAGCTGTAACTTTGGTCAAAGGTGTTAGCTAATGACTACATGTAATTATCAAAGAGTTTAACATGTACACAGCCTGTTGTAAGTGTTTGTTAAAAATATTTGTTGTTAAATTGTAATCCTGTAGGGTAAAGCAGGTTCAACAAAGTGTTAGCAAATCACCTGTTATTTAGAGGTTTTGAGCTTGTAGTTGAAAAATTCTATCATGTGATGGGCTAGTGACAGAGAGGTAGTTAGAAACAAACACAGGAAGCATGATAAAACTATTTAACTCTCTGCTTTATTCTTATCCTACCAGGTGACAACGATCCCTAAATACATACATTGCTTATAAAAGTGAACCCAAAACAACTATACATAAAAATACAGAAATTCCATCACTCAAAACTTACAAAAATTTTTTATTTGAATATACCTTTTTAAAAAAAGATATCTCAGTTTGTATTCCAGGCACTGTTTTTTTTTTTAAATTTTTTATTCGAAAGGCAGATACATAAGCATTTTTCATTCACTGGTTCCTTCCCCAAATGCTCACAACTGCTGTGTCTGGACAAAGCCAAACTCGGGAGCTCAGAATTCAATATGGAAAACCAAGAGTCCAGTATCCCACATGGATCATCTTTGTGTCCCAAGCACTAGGCCTATCACCTGTTGCCTCCCAGGGTGCATATTTGCAAGAAGGTGGATTGCAAGTGGAGTAGCTGGGACTCAAACCATGCACTCTGATATGGGATACAGGTATTCCACACAGGGACTTAAGTGCTATGCCAAACACCTGCTCCCACTATACTCCTTATTGTAGTTAGAATGTACTATGTGCAAGGCACTGTGCCAGGTTTTCTATATTTATTGGTAAACAGAACAATGATTGTCAACTGATTTAAGAGAGTTTAGTATCTAATGGCAGACATAACATTAAAAAGAAAATAGAAATGAAATCATAAGCACTATAGGAAAGAATGATAATAGGGACTGATATATTTAGTTTGGAAGATTGTAGACACTCTCTTTGAGGAGGTAATTGTTAAACTAAGACTTGAAATATGGCTGGCAGTTGCTAAGCTAAAAGCAGAACAGCATTTCAGCAGAATAATTATCATTTTTTTAAAATCTTGAATTTTCAAAGTATGAAAGTATCCATGAATTTTAAATGGAAAATGGGGGGAAAGAAATCAAAATTATCAGAAGCAAGCAAACAACCCAAGTATCTTTAAAGGAGAACTTCATTTACAGAAGTAGATTAGAATATTATTGTCCTTCACCAAAAGTCACTGAAAATATACTATAAAGTTGTAAAAAAATAGATTTTAAATGCTTATGCTGAGGTTGGCATGTTGTAGTACAGAAAACCATAAAGGAAGTTTGAAGGAATATAAATACATATATATAGGAATAATTATACACATATATATGTATATATACACACATATTTGTATATAATTTCAAATTTTTTTCTTTTAATGTAGAATAATCTGAGGCTACCAGAATCAGAACATTTTTAAAGTAAAAGATAAATTCAAATTTCTATATCTTCAAGAAAACAGAATGAATATGCTAGTGCAACTAGAGGAAGAAATATATTCTATATTTATTCTTGATGTTTTCTGCTCTGGTGGCATAACTGAAGTCATATGATTTCTTAGGGCAGAGATAAAGAAACTGATGGAAGTACCATCTCAGAATGACTGGTTTTGACTTTGGAAGATGACTATGCCTGCTAAATATTTATAAGATTTTTTTTTATTTCAAGCATTCTGATTTGGTTTGAATTGGGTTCATACCACATAATAAACATATTGTATTGAAAAATGCACAAAGCTAAACTGGTAATAATTTTTCACTAAAAATCTCATATAATAAAATGAATCATTTTATTTTTAATTGCTAGAAAGAGTATGCACTTTCTTAGTAGGATAAACTAGTTTTTGTCCTCATTAGATAGCCATGTTGATCCTGAATAAGCCCACATACCTTTGTGACATTACAGTTCTCACATCAGTCAAAATCTATCAAAATTATGATGTTGACTTAGCTGCCAACTTTCACTAGCTTTAACACTTTCAGATTCTATGGTAAAAATTTCCCACACTGGAAGAAATGCATCTTTTTAATTCTTTCACATATTTCTTACTATACAAATTCATTTGGATACATGCAGCAATGAATGATACTACCTTCAAAGAGCTCTGGTTCAGCACAGGAATGGGAGAAGGTGAATGGCTAGGAAACAGACTATCACTATACAGTGTGATTGTGTATGCCTGCATATCATCTAAGGGTTCCCAACACAACCAAAAAAGTAGGCAGAGAATCTCACTGGGGAGGAAGTAACAAATAGATTCCTTTAGGAGTCACTGCTTCACAGCATTTATGTAATTTACTTCCTTGGACTATTTTCTTAATTTCACAGAAAAGAAAAGGGGATGATTTCAGTGTGGGTTGAAAAGTGCTATTTCCCAAAGTCAAGGAAGCTATAGATCCTAGAGGACAAGTATAGCAATTGTCAGCATCCTATTTCAGGCTCTGACAATGCTCAGAAACATATACATTTTTGATGCTTAGCTTATCTTCTCAATACATGTCAGGGCCCATACACAGTGCTTTTTGACCTAATTAATTTCCAGTCATCCAGTCATCAGGGAAATAGCTTTGGATTCCAGTCCCAAATATTTGAAGGTAGCTCCTGCCTGGATGAAAATATAGTTCTATCCCATGTTGTCTTCTCCCTTTAAAACATTCTTTATTAGCTCTGTCTCTTCTCTTCCATCTCTCTCTCTCTCTCTCTCTCTCTTGTGTGTGTGTGTGTGTGTGTGTGTGAAATAACAACAAATCAAAGACTGGGGTTGGTTTGGTTTTTTTTTGACAGGCAGAGTTAGACAGTGAGAGAGAGACAGAGAGAAAGGTCTTCCTTTTGCCGTTGTTTCACCCCCTAAGTGGCTGCTATGGCTGGTGCGTTGCGGCCGGCACTCTGCGCCAATCCAGAGGCAGGAACCAGGTGCTTCCTCCTGGTTTCCCATGCAGGTGCAAGGCCCAAGGACCTGGGCCATCCTCCACTGCCTTCCCGGGCCACAAAAGAAAGCTGGACTGGAAGAGGAGCAACCGGGACAGAATCCGGTGCCCCAACCAGGACTAGAACCTGGGGTGCCGGCACCACAGGCAGAGGATTAGCCTAGTGAGCCGCGGCGCCAGCCAAGGGATTGTTTTTAAGTTTGTACCACTGATGTCTTTGTGACTGATGCTTCTGTAAGGCAACATTTGCCATTTTCACACTTCTTTTCTGACAGTGCCTGCAGTCCAGCCAATAGCAAAGAATTATGATAGCATCTACCCTAAATACCAAGGGATGAAATACAGTTATTTTGAACAGTAATTGTCATTTCATGGAAATTTAAAAAGTTATCTGTTTGGGCAACTATAGACAAATAAGATGTCTCTCCTTTTCTCAATAGTTGTAAGCATCAAATATGCTATTTCTTTTATTTATTTAGTTTATTTTATGTCCTGTACTTTAGAATTTAAGCTCTCTGAGGGCAATGATTTTTATTGCTCTTGTTTACTGCTATATATACAAATCTTAGAACAGAATACGTAGTAGGTGATCAATATGTATTGACTGACTGACTGAGTGAATGAATGAATGAATATTGCTCAGCCAGCAGAGACTCAACATCTGATTCCCTTTCTAGGTAGACTCTGGTAGAATGGAAGATTTGTGCCTATGCATAGCTGCACAATTGTAGCAGAGAAGGTTGCTGGGATATTGTATTTTTTTCTGTTTAAACAAAAGCATGCACCCTTTTTTTGTAGGACAAGAAAATTAGAGCTGGTTAATATTATTTTGAGCAGCTACCAAGTGAGATCAACTTGCAGGTTCTATACAGGTGCTGGTAACTCTTGTCAGAGGTCTTTTAAAAGGTCAGTAAAGAAGAGGAAACCCAAGAGTTAAGAGGTATCAGGGAAGGTACCTAAAAAGAGAGAACACATAAGCTCACACATGGTGCTTGAGCAGGCCTTGGTCAAGCTAAGGGAATGCGGTATGGAGAAGAGCATTCACAGGAAAAAAGAGTGAGAAACAGAGATCGTCATGAGTCTGTAAAATCCCAAGTCATATCAAGTGGTTGGAAACAGATTCTAGAAGGTAGTAGTGTTCATGGACAACCTAGAATCTTCAGTGAAAAGTATAACAAAGAAGGCCTTGAGTATTATTCCAACAAGTTTGGATTTTACCTAGTTATCCACAGGGAGCATAAGTATCACAGTTATGATTTACTTTAGGAAAGATCAAATGGATTACAGTATGGAAAATTCACTGGGAGCAGGAGACTTAGGCCAGCTCTAATCCTGATGGGAGATGATGGAGTATGAAGCAGGCAAGAGTCTGTAGAAAAAAAATGGATGAAACTTAAGAGATATTAGAGAAGTAGAATTATTAGAACTCAGTGGCTTCCTAGGTATAAACAATAAGGCTTACTTTCTGGTTAAACAGATGGTGATGCCAAAGTGGGACTATAAGAGAAGGAAGAATGATCCAGAGATACAGAGTTGCATGATTTTTCACTATTTCATATAGATTCTATATATTTAACTGTTTAAGCTTCATTTCACTTATCTGCATCAAGGTCTTAATAATATATAGGTTCACAGCAAGAAATAAGACTTGGATAGATATAACCAATATATCTGGAATTGAATTATGGCTTGAGCATTTAATAGAGATGTGATTTTTAAAGTTTATTTCTTGAGGCCAGCACTGGGGCATAGTGGGTAAAGCCTTCACCTGCAGTGCTTGCTGGCATCCCATATTAGTATTGGTTCCAGTCCCAGCTGTTCCAGTTCCAATCCAGCTCCCTGCTAATGCACCTGGGAAAGCAGTAGAAGAAGGCCCAAGTCCTTGGGACCCTGCAGCCACACAGGAGACCTGGATGAAGTTCCTGGCTCCTGGCTTTGGCCTGCCCAGCCCTGGCCATCGAGGCCATTTAAGGAGTGAACCAGCAGATGGAATGTTTCTCTCTCTCTTTTTGCCCTTCATTTCCATAACTATTTCAAGCAAATAAATAAATCTTTTAGAAATAAAGTTTATTTCTTTTTTTTTTTATTTAAAAAAAAAAAGAAATAAAGTTTATTTCTTTATTTTTACTTGTTTGAAATGGAGAGTTAGAACTAAAGAGAGAGAACGAGAGAGAGAGAGAGAAAGCAGAGAGATCCTTCATCCACTGGCTCACTCCACAAATGCCTGCAACAGCCAGGGGCCTGGGCTAAAATGAAGCCAGGAGCCAGAAATTCCATCCAGGTCCCCTTGAAGGTGTCATGGTCTTAAATACTTGAGCTGTGATCTGCTGCCTTCCAAGATGTGAACTAAGCAGAAAGCTGTATCAGAAGAGGAGGTTAGATTTAATTCCAGAAAATCTGATATGGAAGGCAGGCATCCCAAGTGGAAGCTTAACCTTCTGTACCACAACACCCACTCCTAAAAATGTCATTTTAAATCCAAGCTACTTAAGTATTAGAGTCTTCAGTTTTTCCATTTTCAAAATAAGGTTAATAAAGCTATCAGGTAGAAATTTTTCATTGCATTTTTCCTTTGGAAATTCCAAGATTCCTTTAGCTAGCTTGGAAATAAAATGAAATAATGGCAGCCTGGATGGTATATCTCAAATAGTTAGGACCTGGTGTTACGATTATCATATCTACATTACAAAAAATGTCATATTTAAAACTGTTATGTCCATTTACTGGATATCTTTCTTGAAGGACAATGATCACAACTGTAACAGTGAGCATATATAGAAAAAAATGATAGGAGAAAACTGGCTGAAACTGAGATGTTTAAGCAACATATGAGCAGTCCCTGGGTCAGGGACTTTGCAGCTGGCTAAAAGTTAAAGTGTATATACAGTCAAGACCAAGTCTCTGGAGGGATCTGTGTGGCCTGGGAAGTAGAGATTGCATTTGTTTAAAGTGACTGTGCTTCTGTTCAGTTTCAGTAAAACTGTAGATTTAAAATTGCTCAGATATGGAAGAGCCATTGTACTTCACTCAACTAAAGCAGGAAGTACAAATATCTTACTGTATTTTTTCTTTTGGAATTTCTACTAAGGATTCTGTATTGTCCAAGGAAACTTTGTACTGAGTTCAAGATTAAAGGGGGGAGGCATGGAAAACATAAAAACATTACAAAGTATTCCAGAGGCTCGTTCTAACCAGAATGTGATCCTGGGGCAGGCAAGGAGAAGCTTCTGATGAGAATCGCAGATTTTCTGGTGTGGAATATGTCTTTGGCTGTGACTGCATAGGCTGTGGCAACTTACCAGACAGCCAGAAAATTCTGTGGTAGTTTAGAATCTGGCAATTTAGTGGTGGCTTATAAATGTTTAGAAGGCTCAATTTTCTTCTGAGGTTTTGAAACTATGCAGCTTTGACATGCTTCATATGAAACTGCATAAGTCTGGCTATTCCATCTCCTTTTCTGGAGTTTTTAAGAACTTCAACCATGCTTCTACTATTAAAAAAAAAAGTCTTGTGTTTTTATAAAGTAGCTGATTTTCCTGTGAATGAGATTTCAATACGTTCAAGGGCATAATTTTCAGGTGAGATGACCAAATTGTGTGTGTGTGTGTATGCTGTCTGCACATCTTGTAATAATTATTACAGTAGACTTTTGTTATAGTGCAAACAAATCTTGGAAGCACCAATTTGTTCTCAAGGTTATTATCAACAGATGTTTTATTATTTTGATCACATAAGATAAGTCAGTCAAGAGACCTGCTGTATATGGGACACTTGACATAAAATAATCTGAAAGAATGAAAAAATGTTTCCACCATATGGTTCAGTCTCTGTATGGCTATAAATTGTGCATTATGGATATGAACAGGGTTAATATTCAATTTCCTTTCTCAGGATTCCAAGAATGATACACAGTCTTCTAGGACTAACTCATTAATTCAGTAACCCTGAACTTTAAGAGAGAATTGATTTCACAGTCATTGCTGTCTTCATTCAATGTCATTACACTTTCTTCCCCACTGAGCACACAGGTAAACTCTGGGTTCAAGTTGGGAAACGTCCCCTTTAAAACCAGAGGCAAGAATCTTCACATCAGCTGTTCAAATGCCAAGCTTTCCAAAGGGAAAATCACAATGCTATGTGAAACAACATAGTCTTGAGAATGAGTGGAAAGAGAAACAATGAAGCTATAAATCAATCACTTATTTTTGGAATTTTGGATTTGAACCTATTTCATTTGCGATCATTGCTCTAACACTTCCCAGCTGTGTGATCTTAAACAAGTCATTTACTCAATGCCTTAGTTGGCAAGATGGATATTACAATAATTTGTTGCAAGGAGATTACATAATGTAATATTACAAATGAATTTAAAAACAGACTTCAGAGTTCAGATATTTTTCTATAGGTTTGAAAAAAAAATTCCCTTCCTATTTGGAAGAACAGTCACATCTGAGTTACTTTTAGGTTGTCCAGACAGAACTGTGTACTGCATTTCAACTACATTTGAAAGTGTTGGCAAAGGATCTTCTGGTCAGTTCACCTAAGAGCATCATCAAGGTACTGCCAAACTTGATAGTCTGCACTGAAAATCCTATGTTGCAATTTCTGTCAAAATGGCCAAGACTGAAGCCAGCTGACCTAAAAAGGGAAGGTGGCAAAACAACACTGACCTGAGCTTAATCTTGATGCAATACTAAATAGTCCTCACATCACATTTTGTCACTTGTAAACTTTATCATTGACTGCAGACCCAGAGAAACACTATGGACAAAGAAATATGTACTGTAACACCTGACCAATATAAAAGCCTGGGTTTTTATTTTACCACAGCAAGTGGTATGAAAGTGTATTTTCTCTTCATATGGCGTCACAAGAGACCTCAAATAGCGAAAGCAATTTTGTACAACAAAAACAAAGCCGGAGGCATCACAATACCAGATTTCAGGACATACTACAGGACAGTTAAAATCAAAACAGCACGGTACTGCTACAGAAACAGATGGATAGACCAATGGAACAGAATAGAAACACCAGAAATCAATCCAAACATCTACAGCCAACTTATATTTGATCAAGGAGCTAAAACCAATTTCTGGAACAAGGACAGTCTATTCAACAAATGATGCTGGGAAAACTGGATTTCCACGTGCAGAATCATGAAGCAAGACCCCTACCTTACACCTTACACAAAAATCCACTCAATGTAGATTAAAGATCTAAATCTACGGCCCAACAACATCAAATTATTAGAGAACATCAGAGAAACTCTGCAAGATATAGGCACCAGCAAAGACTTCTTGGAAAAGACCCCCAGAGGCACAGGCAGTCAAAGCCAAAATTAACAATTGGGATTACATCATATTGAGAAGTTTCTGTACTGCAAAAAAAAAAAAAAAGTCAGAAAAGTGAAGAGGCAATCAAGAGAAGGGGAAAAATATTTGCAAACTACGCAACTGATAAAGGTTTAATAACCAGAATCTACAAAGAGATCAAGAAACTCCACAACAACAACCCACTTAAGAGATGGGCCAAGAACCTCAATAGACATTTTTTCAAAGAGGAAATCCAAATGACCAACAGGCACATGAAAAAATGTTCAAGATCACTAGAAATCAGGAAATGCAAATCAAAACCACCTCACCCCAGATAGAATGGCTTACATACAGAAATCTACCAACAACAGATGCTGGCGAGGATGTGGGGAAAAAGGGATACTAACCCACTGTTGGTGCGAATGCAAACTAATAAAGCCACTATGGAGGTCAGTTTGGAGACTCCTCAGAAACCTGAATATAACCCTACCATACAACCCAGCCATCCCACTCCTTGGAATTTACCCAAAGGGAATTAAATTGGCAAATAAAAGAGCTGTCTGCACTCCAATGTTTATTGCAGCTCAATTCGCAATAGCTAAGACCTGGAGTCAACCTAAATGCCCATCAACAGAAGACTGGATAAAGAGATTATGGGATATGTACTCTATAGAATACTATACAGCAGTCAAAAACAATGAAATCCAGTCATTTGCAACAAAATGGAGGAATCTGGACAACATCATGCTGAGTGAAATAAGCCAGTCTCAAAGGGAAAAATATCACAAGTTTCCCTGATCAGTGACAACTAACCGAGCACCAAAAAGGAAACCTGTTGAAGTGAAATGGACACTATGGGAAACAGTGACTTGATCAGCCCTTGTCCTGACTGTCAATGAACAACTTAATACTTTATTCTTTTCAGTATTTTTTTATTCTACTTAATAGTATTGATTGAACTCTTTAATTAACACACAATTATTCTTAGGTGTTTAAAGTTAACTGAAAAGTGATCCCTGTTAAATATAAGAGTGGGAACAAGAGAGGGAGGAGATGTACAGTTTGGGACATGCTCAATTCCACTTGCCCCAAATGGTAGAGTTAGAAATGTGCCAGAGGATTCCAATTCAATCCCATCAAAGTGGCATGTACCAATGGCATCTTACTAATCAAAGTGATCAGTTTCAGTTCACAATTGAACATAATGATAGGTCTAAGAGTTAAAGGGACCACATAAACAAGACTATTGTCTGCTAATACTAACTGATATAATTAAAAAGAAGAGAACTATCCAACATGGGAAGCGGGATACACAGCAGACTCATAGAATGGCAGTTGTCCAAAATGGCACTCTGGCCTCAGAATCAGCCCTTAAGACATTTGGATCTGGCTGAAAAGCTCATGAGAGTATTGTAGGCATGGAAAGCCAAGACACTGTGGCAAAACAAAAAAAAAAAAAAAAGAAGAAGAAGACCTAAATGAAAGATCTCTGTGAGTGAGATCCCAGTGGATAGAAGACCATCAAAGAAGGTGGTACCTTTCTCTGAAGGGAGGAGAGAACTTCCTCTTCGACTATGACCTTGTCTAAATAAGATCAAAGTTGGAGAACTCAAGAGGCTTCCATAGCCTTGGCAACTCATGACAAGAGCTTCAGGTGATTACTGACACCATAAAGAAGAGTGTCAATTGTTAAGTCAGCAACAGGAGTCACTGTGTACTTACTCCTTATGTAGGATCTCTGTCCTTAATGTGTTGTACAATGTAAATTAATGCTATAACTAGTTCTCAAACAGTACTTAACATTTTGTGTTTCTGTGTGGGTGCAAACTGTTGAAATCTTTACTTAGTATATACTAAATTGATCTTCTGTATATAATGATAATTGAAAATGAATCTTGATGGGAATGGAATGGGAAAGGGAGCAGGAGATGGGAGGGTTGTGTTTGGGAGGGAAGTTATGGGGTGGAAAAAGCCACTGTAATCCAAAAGCTGTATTTTGGAAATTTATATTTATTAAATTTAAGTTTAAAAATATATTAAAAAAGAAAAAAAAAGAAAGTATATTTTCCCCTTTTTCAGGCTTATGCTATGGAACAGTCATTTCAAAGAAGATGGCAGCCTGGTTCACACTCTATAATATGCTTCTTGGAGGGAGTAACTCTCAATCACATTTGCCTCTCTTGCTAACAAATAAGCTCTTTGAGGTCTAAGAGCATCTCACTTGCCAACTATTCACAGAAGCTTATACCTGTCACAGTGGGGAGGATCAGTTCCCTCCTGCTCAATGAAAAAAACTTCAATTCCAGGCACTACCATGGGCATTCAAAGCATATGTGTAGCATGAGAAGTTTAGGAGTGAGATAATAATTGGAAACATTTTCAGAGAGAGGAGAGCACACGAGAAATAATTAAAGGAACAGAGGGGGCTGATGCTTAGAGAGATTCTGGGGGAGGAAGTGGACATTGGTTTCTCAAAGCCTGTCAGATGAAGATAAACTTGACCAGTAAAAATAATTACCATTAATAGCTAACTCTTGTAGAATACTTATTATGACAGGGTACTACTTAAGTACTTTCTTTTGTCCTTGTGAACTATTTTAGTCTTCATCACCATCCTATAAGGATGGATTACTATCATCCCTTTTATTCAGATGGGCATACTGAGGCATAGCAAGATTAACTCAGTGGTTCACTTCACAAAGCTGATGTGTTTAAGCCTAAATGACTGCAAAGCCCACACTTGGTAAGAATGGTGAGGTGGAAATTATACTAGAAGAGAATTTAAATCAATGTAACGGAATTCTTTCTGACAGTAATGTTCAAACTTTAGAGGATTAAAGGGCCTATCTTACTAAAGGCAAAATATAAAAACTTGGTGTGTAGAAATGTCAGTCTTGGCCATTAACATTTATGATCGCTGATTTTAGAAAAGCAAGTTTAAGTGCTATGGGTCACCTAAAATCTAATTTGTTATTATAGAATTTTCTTTTATAAAAAAAGGATTACTTTAGTTATTTGAATTGCAGAGTTTTAGAGAGAGAAATATCATATTTTCTTTTTATATTTCACAAGATAACTAGGATTCTTCAAGTGATTAAAAACAGTCAGGTATAAAATGCCAAATGAAAAATCTTAAACCAACAAATATTTTAGCCCTTTAGACCTCAGCATTTCAGATTCCAGATTCTCCTATACTGCAGTTAAAATTAAAGTGGTCAGGAGACATGTCAGTTAACATTCTGTTAGTGGCTACAAGTGTCCTTTGAGGAAAATTTTTTAAATGATGGAATCACAATAAACTACTTAGTTACAATGGAATTATTAAACCATAGCTTAGTGCACTGGTTTGGATAGCAACAAGCTGTCTTTCTCTAGAACTTGAGATACTTGTAGGTAGGGGGCTAGCTTTTAGAGAGAAAATATATCATTGTGGAAAGTGGACACCTGTTATAGACTTATGACCTTGAACAAACCACAGATGTCTGGGAACTTTAGTTTTCTAATCACAATTAGTGATTCTAGACACTGAACCCTATTGCTATCATCATGGGACTCATATACCTGATTTTTGAGATGCTCGTTTTTGCTACTCCCAGATATTTCTGCTTTTCTACTTCCACGACTGTCAGTGGAAAAGTGACGTGCTTGGACTGATGAGATGTGAGTACTTTAAAGGATTGGTGATAACTCCAGAGATAAACTTGACATTCTGACTGATTCATTAATGTGAACACAAGAAGATGGAGCCTTTGTCACTGTGATGGTCTGTCTGATGCGTCGACTGACAGAAAATACAGAGGATAAGCTGTTTTAGCTCACAGTCTTGCAGGCTCAAGGTCTGAGTGGCATGGTGCAGGTCTGGGCTGTGGCATGGGACTCAGCAGTTACCAGCATGAAAACAGAGGAAGGATCATGTGGTGCACCAGGAATCACAGAGAGGACCTGGGCCCTGAATTAGTCAGTTCTTCACTACTACACCAAAATACTGAGGAAACTAAATCTACAAAGAGAAAAGGTTGTTTAGCTCCTAGTTTTGAGGACTCAATTCCAAGACTGGGGGTCCCCTTGGTTCAGACTCTGGTATGTGTGGCAGGTGGCAATTGCAGAACATAAACAGGAAGAAACACGTGGTGAGCCAGGAAGCAGAGAGGTTGGTCCCAAGTTGGTTTTTATAACCAACCCCTCAGGAGAATTACATTGCAAGTGACCTAATGACATCCCACTAGGCCCACCTCCTAAACATTTGAATCAGGTCAAACTCCCACCCCTTTTAGTACCATTAACTTTTCATTTTGAGGTATGAAATCCTGCATGAGTTCAGTAGCCAAACATGCCAAACTCATTATGGTTAATGGAGAGAACAGTCTTGTCTTCACAAATTTTAACAATTTATCAAAAACTTGAAATGATTTCCACTTTTTTATTGCTCTGCAAAACTGTGAAAATATGTACTAAATGGAAATACTAGTGTTTTTATTTCTCCTCTTTGTAGTTTTCCTTTTCCTTCCTTCCAATTGAAGCAGGTGCTAATTGTAGGGGAAAGAGGGGAAGGCAAGGTTCAAATCAGAAGAGGCCTGCAACAATTCCCCTGCTTTTGTTAAAAAAAAAAAAATCCTAAGCCCTCAGGAGAAATGAAAGGCGTGTGCATGAAGGAAAAAGAAATGAGATCTCTCTGGAGGCAGACAGTCTTTGTGAAGAAGAAATAGAACTGAGATTTACCAGGGTAGGCATTTGGCTTAATAGTTCTGCTGGTTAGGATGAGTGTGTCCCACATCAAAGTCCTTGGGTTGGATTCCTGACTCCAGATTCCTGGTAATGCACACCCTGGGAGGCAGCAGGGAACCACTCAAGTAGTTGAGTTGTGTTCCTGCCACCCACCTAAGAGACCTGAATTGAGTGTTCAGCACATGAATTTTACCCCTGACCATTATGGACATTTGGAAATTGAACCACTGAGTGGGAATGTCTTCTTTGTCTCTCTCTTTGCCTTTGAAATAAAAACAAATCCTTTTTAAATGAGACTTCCCAAATTGTGGGTAGAAAGTGGAGAGAGAATAAGAGAATGGACGAGAATAAGAGAAAAAAAAATATAACTTTAAGAAATGAAGTTTTTAAGTGAAGTCTAAGAAGCTGAAGCCCTATGAATTTTCCTAAAGATTCTTTTATCCTGCTAGGTCACTTCTGTTTAGTTGCCAGTAACAAAAGCCCCAATTCAAACCAACGCCAAAAAAAAGGTGTTAATTATTTTATGTAATAAAAAATTCAGAAGGAGGGGTTGTGAGATGGCTTGATTCATGGTCTCAAGACATCATCAAGTGTTTTCTCACTCAGTTTATCTATTCTGCCATCTAAAATGCTGACCTCATTCTCATGTTGGAATCCCCTGCAGTCATAAAATGAATCCAAACTGCCATCCCAGCTATAGGCTTCCTCAGTCCATTGTGGAAAATGCTAGGTTTCTGTCTCAGAATTCTAAGGGTCATGAAATTAATCCTGATTGTACTGTATTAAGCTGCACACTCACTGACGATATAGGACAGGATAGTGGGATGTGTTCATTGGTCTAAATCAATAAAGATCCATCACCAGAAATCAGAGTCACATTAATTTCCAGCAAGACATACAGGTTATGATGGGAAAGACAGACATCTGAATAAAAATCTGGGACAATAAAGAATGTAAAGGGGCTGTAAGAATAAAATAGGAAGATAACCAACATGAGAAGCATTTGGTAAAAACTGATCCACTGGAAAAGATGACTCAAGGAAGGGCAATGGGTGTTGCAGCAGTTACTTGTAAGGATAGATGACCAAGCAGTGTGTGGGTTGTCTTGTCACTGTGTAAGAATACACAACTGTGGGATAATTCTGGATACAGTTGAAGTGGTTGGGAGAAACGTACTAAGAATAACTGAGGTTATTTTTCTGCCATCCCAAGAGTTGAGGTACAGAAAAATACAGCCATATCAGCTAAGGCTTTTGTCAGATGCAAATAACAATATCCTACTTTTTACCTATCTTTTACCACCTTTCAGGATCTAGTATTTTGTGACACAGGCATGACTATTGGGCCTCTCTCTGCACTTCTTGCAGGGTCTTTGCTATTTGCAATATTCTAAGGATTCAATGGTTCCATTAAAATCCTGAACTCTCAGGATATCCCTGAGTTAGAACTTACTACACTACACTTCCCTTTCCATCAACAGCTTGTTCATACAAGTCATGGAGATAGATCTATTATGATTAGAAACTCAAATTAGGGATGCTAAAGCTTTGCCATTGGGATGGTATTAAGATACAGGGTTTTAGAGGTGACTAATGTAAGTAAAGCATTGCCTTCATGAATGGATTAATGCTGTAAAGTCAGGAGGGGGTTAGTTATCTTGAGCAAAAGTTTTTATGTTTGACCACCCCTCTTGCTCCCTCTTCCTGACTTGTGCTTGTTTGCTTTCTGCCACATTAAAATACAGCACGAAGATCCTTGCTGGATGCCAACACCTGGTTCTTAGACTTTCTAGCCTCTCTTCCCATGAGCCAAATAAACGTTTCTTTATAAATTACCCAGTTTGTGGTATTTTTTTATAGCAAAAGAAAATGGACTATGACACCTTTCTGGTGTAAATTTTGCTTAAAAGTGGTTAGTTTTAGAAGTACTGTTACACTACTATTATATATGCTGGCAATAATCAATCAGGGGCCATGTCAAAGAAAGATGGGAGGAATAGTATAACAAGTGATTCACAGATGAAAATACATTGGCCAGTTTAGAGGATGTGAGGGCACTAAGGCTTGGACTAATGAACTAGAAGACAGCACTTGTTAACAATCTGGTGACACAGGGTTTGTGAGGTGAGAGAAGGGAGATAACTCAGCTGGGAGCTTATAGAGAAAAATGGAGAAGATTTGAGTCAGCAGCTGGATTTCAGCTTACATGCATTTTGTGCCAATTCATCTAAATCAGCCTTTTAAGGTATGTTTACCAGGCACACTTGAATCCTGAGACTTTGAAGCTTACATCTAAAGAAAAGTTAGATTAATGACCCCCAAATATCTGTAAAGCACATTTTGACACTCAATATTTTTCTGACATCTGATTCCAATGGTTAGGACTGCAACAAACTTCCCACACATTCAAAAGCCTGCTGGTTCTCAAACCAGCAAAGTTTCTAGTCAATAGAAACCCAAATTCATAGGCCTTTCACTAGCTATTTTTTTAGTTGCCACCTTTTGTTATTGCTCTTTTAGTCTTGGGTGTTGGTACACAGTAATGGGTTACTTTAAAAGAGACAGTAGGTGTAAGCTTGGGGTATTAAGGTTTATTGCAACCTGGCAGCACTGTTCTATTGGAGAGCTTTGCTTTATGGTCTTATCTCAGTGATGAAAGACATGATTAGAATTTAGAAAAGGTGAAGGATCTAAGTAAGGCAATATTTATTTTGAGAACAAGCTATGTAACTTAATTTTTTGTATTGCCAAACTAGTTCAAATGTATTTTTCCAAGAGGAGGGCTTGTACAAATGTATCTTGGAGTTTTATTTTAGTTATCACTGTGCTGAACTTATTGGGTAGGTGGTGTCTGGTTGGGTCCATTAGACCCAGTCACAAGAAGAAATCAGATGCTTCTCTCTCTCTCTCTCTGGCTCTGCCTCTCTGTAACTCTGCCTTTCAAGTACTTAAATAAATCTTTTTTTTTTAAAGGCATCATAGCATCTGAAACAAATATCATATTTTCAAGCTATTGGAAATAAAAAATAAAAACATTGTAACTGCTTGTCTGTTGTGAAACAATTCCCGTGAGTTAATAGAAAGAAAGATAGAGTTGGAAACAATATTAGGTTATTACAGAAGTTATAGCTGCAAACTCAAGGGCAGATTCCATTTTTGTACTTAATGAACTTTAAATATACATTGGAAGAGATCACTTAATAAACTTATTTAACAACTGTAGGCACACACAAAATCACACATGAGAAAAATGCACCAGCTCTTTGTAGAATCAGATTTGTGACATCTTTCAAAAAAGTAGGGCTTGGACAAATGTGTGTGTATAAAATTTATAACAATTTATAATGTTGGGCATCTAGGAAGTCGCATATATTGTTTCTGTTTTCACCAAAATTCTGTGAGGTAGATATTAGTATCCCATTCATTTTGAAGAAAACTGAAACTGTAAGAGGTTAAATAACTTAGTCAAGGTTACACAGGAAGTCACTGATCCTGGATTCAAAACAAAGCTAAGTTCAAAGACTGCTTCTTTCTACTACCCATATAAGCCTATGTTCATTCCCTAAATCTTGAAATACCTCGGTGAAAACTAATGAAAGCCCGATCAAAATCCACATTCTCTAAATACTGACTTTTTTATTTGGGTGATATCTATGTGCTTATGTAAATGTGTATATACCTCAAACATACTTTAAAAATACATTGATAATTGAACATTAGTAAACTTTAAAGTTTCCTTAAGAAACTTACCTATTATAAAGTTATTTAAACTAAACTAGAATAGTATTTTCCTACAACTGAATATATAAAATTGAAACCCTATCAAATATGTGTTTGAATTCTTTTTAAAATGAATTTTATAGATTTATAATAATTGAACATATTTATGTGATATAGTGTGATGTTTCAATATATGTAAAGTTCACATCAGAATTATTAATTAGCATTTTCATATCTTTAAACACTTTTCATTTCTTTGTTTTGGGAATCTTCAAATTCCTCTCTTCTAATTCTTTATGAAATATATAATAAATTGATATGACTTACAGTCATCCTACTGTGCTATAGAACATATTCCTCCTGTGCAATTGTATTTTGGTATCTTATCCCACTTCCCTCTTTCCATCCTCCCCAGTACCCTTCCTAACCTTTGGTGATTCTATTGTATTCCATATTACTATGAAACCAATGTTTTTAGCTTCCACATCTGAGCAAGAATATGTGATAATTGTCTTTTGGTGACTGGTTTATTTCATTAAACATAATACTCTTGAGATGGACTCTGGTTTTTATTATTTTTGCTATTAATTGAAAATAGCTGAAGAGACCTAGAAAAAAAGGAATTTAGGAATCCAAAGCTTCTAGATTATTTGCAGTAATACATCCTTAATTCTACTGGAATTTAGGGAGTTTTATCCAAGATCAATAAAGTAAGATAAAAAAAATTTGGCCTAAGTGAATCAGACTCCATTGACTTTCTATTTAAATTGGTATCTGGATAAATCTATAGCTACTGTCAGAAAACAATTATAATGGGTCACTTCTTATCTGGCAGTTAACAAACACCATTTTCAAAATTCTCAAATTACCCACCTTATATCCAAAATATTCTTGATCTGTAGGAATTTTTAGAATATTATAAATCTCAGTCATTTCTCTGTATCTTATAAATCTATTCATTTTGACATAGGTGACATACTACTAACAAAAATGAATGATTTATATTTGGAGAAATGGTCCAGATTTTAGTTAACAATTTCTTCCCATTACTTGCAAAAGAATATCACTGACTTGTCAGACAGAACATTCAAATTGTACCACATGGCCATACATTTTGCAGCTGTCAGGAAAGCACTCCAAATGTTCTGTCTTGCTGTTTTTTTTTTTTTTTTATCTTTTTTTTTCTTTTTTTTTTTTGGTGAGGGTGGAGGGGTGTTGAAGGAGGTGACAGTCACTTCAACAACTTAGCTAAATTGTAGTCATGCATGCTGGTCGGGGTTATGAAGGCATGGTGAATCTATTATCCATGCTGGGTCAACTAGCTTCTCTTGATATCAGTCATGTTGGAGTTACATAACTTATTAACTCCATACATGGAGAACTGAAAAATCACTCAGAAACATGAACTTTACTCAGCTACCTTTGCTAATATCACAAGAGCCCAGAGTGTCAGGAAAGTTTGAGATAGCACAGGTGTTTGAGAGGCTCACCTTGTGGCAATAAAATGAATCTGCTGGATGCTTTTATATATTTCCTAATATTTTGATTTATACTTTTTTTCTGTCACTGTTGGCATATTTTAGCAACTTATTACATATTTGTCTTAAATGGCATTCCAGTATATTTCCCCAATTCTATTAAATCTGTACACAATGTTGCAGACAAATGCTCTTTTTAAAACACAGATGAAATTACGTCATTGTCATGCTTAAAATTGTGGAAGGCTTTATGTTGTGTTTAGGATAAAATTCAAATCCTTTGGTATGTTATCCAAGGCGTCCTTGTTCCCTGCTCTCTTTACATCTCCAGGCTAGCTAGCCTCTCTTTGAGTCCTATTTCATAGACTAAAATGCAGTCATTCTGAATGAATTGCAGTTTCTTGAGCATGTTACTTTTCCATGGACCCCTGAGCATCTGCACCCACTACATCTGTTTGCAAGATCTTCTTCCACTCCTTTTACATGGTTTCTTCTCACCTATTATAAGCCAGTGTACATATAACGCCACAAGGAATTACTCCATTATTTTTTTTTCTTTTTTCTTTTCTTTTCTTTCTTTTCTTTTTTTTTTTTACAGGCAGAGTAGACAGTGAGAGAGAGAGACAGAGAGAAAGGTCTTCCTTTGCCGTTGGTTCACCCTTCAATGGCCACCGCGGCTGGCGCACCACGCTGATCCGAAGCCAGGAGCCAGGTGCTTCTCCTGGTCTCCCACGCAAGTGCAGGGCCCAAGCACTTGGGCCATCCTCCACTGTACTCCCGGGCCACAGCAGAGAGCTGGCATGGAAGAGGGGCAACTAGGACAGAATCTGGCGCCCTGACTGGGACTAGAACCTGGTGTGCCGTCGCCGCAGGCGGAGGATTAGCCTAGTGATCTGCAGCGCCAGCCGGAATTACTCCATTCTGTACCAGGTATTCACAGCACTCTGTACTTCATGACTTCTACTTCTATTTGATTCTCTATGTCCTTGAACAGATAGTAAAATTCTATAAAAGAAGACTTTGCCCAGAACCTGCAGTTAGTAAGTGCTTAATGATTGAATATACATATGATATTTGTAGCACTCACTGTCTTTGGCAAATGGAGGCAATGCATTGAACAATGCTGATGTAAAAAGGAGTCATCACCTTGTCCTTAAGTTGACCATTGAGTTTTCATTTTCTTTTTATGTCATCATGATAACATAAATCTATGATAAAATTCCTTCCATCAAGAAGTTCATAGACTGGTAGAAAGGACAGACTTTTTTCATAATTTAACGTGGTATCTTCTTTACTGACGTTAGTTTATAAAGAAGCACACTAATTGAAAGGGAAATAAAGGCAAGTTTCCTAAAGGAAATGGCATTTGAGATTTATTTCGAGGTCAGCCACTCAGTTGTAAAGAGCCTAGCATCTCTTGGACATGGAACTGAATCCCAGCTTCAAGCCTCACTAACACTATGACTTCTGACAAATGGTTTATTCCCTGAATGTCACCATTTTAATATGTAAAACTGAGTTAGCAATATGTATACAGAGATGTTATTAACTGTGATTAGTTTATTGCTAATTTACAGAAATTCAATTTAGAAAATGTATAAACTTCAAATGTATATAGCAAGGACCATAACTTCTTTATTATTGGATGGCTGGCATATAGCAAAGTAACAGAAAATAAAGTAGCTATAAAAGAATTTCTCATTAGATTAATGCAAATAGTTTATTGAGACTAGAAACCTATGTTTTATTATAAACATCATTCTTCAATGATATTAATAATACTTTTAAGAACTACTGTTAATCAAAGGAAAGACTAAGCATCACTATGTACAGTGTTTGAAATCTCTACATTTACTCACTTATTCATCACAGAATCCCTATGCTGTAATTGCTCTAGTCTCATTCACAGATGTGAAAACTGAGCAACAAAGAGGTTAAGTATGCACTTCAAGGTCACCTGATCAGCAAGTGGCAGAGCCAGTGTTTCAAACCTAGATTCCAACCAGGACTTCATATGTATTCTATTGTTCTTCCATCGCCAAAGCCTGGTATAATTCAGTCATAAGCCAAAGATTCATTGAGTGTATACTACATTCCAGACACTATTCTAGGCAGAGTAGAAGTAATTACATATTTATATATAGCATATATTTTGGGGGAGATACAGATGTTAAAAAATAAACAATAATAAAGTTCAGATAGTGGTAAGTACAATTAAACAATGATAAAGCTAGGTAATAGGAAAAAGAATAATGGAAATGTTGGCATGAATTTAAACAAGATAGGGAAGACTTTTCTGAGGGGGTTACAGATTGAACAAATACTCAAATGATTAAAAGAACAAGCCATGTAATTCTTTTTTTTTTCTTTTTTGACAGGCAGAGTTAGACAGTGAGAGAGAGAGACAGAGAGAAAGGTCTTCATTCTGTTGGTGCACCCCCCAAATGGCCACTGTGCTGATCCGAAGCCAGGAGCCAGGTGCTTCCTCCAGGTCTCCCATGCAGGTGCAGGGCCCAAGCACTGGGCCATCCTCCACTGCCTTCCTGGGCCACAGCAGAGAGCTGGACTGGAAGAGGAGCAACCGGGACAGAATCTGGTGCCCTGACTGGGACTAGAACCTGGTGTGCCGTCGCCGCAGGCGGAGGATTAGCCAAGTGAGCCCGGTGCCGGCCATGTAATTCTAAAAGGAGATTCTTTTCTAGGCAGATAAGTATGTAGAAGCTTTGAGGTGGGAAGAACTTGGCTTTCTGAGAAATGTCAGTATCAGTGTAGCTACAGTGAAATGTGTGAAGAGTTGAAGATGAGGACATAATGTTGGAAAGAAATGCAAGGGCTCACATTATAGAAGACATGTAGGTGGTGATAAGTGCAATGATCACCTGTTAATAATAAAATTCTTATAACCTGGTTTATATTTTGAAAAAGATTACTCTGGTTATTCCAAGTAGAATAGTGAGGCAAAATGGAAGCTGTTACAGTTGCAGGCATGGGGTGATTTTAGCTTCCACTGAGATTTAGCAGAGCAAGTGGTTAAAATAGGATTGATTTTTGAAGTGTATTTTATGGTTGTACCGGCATGATTTGCTCATGGACACTAAGAAAAATAATGATTAAGACTTTTAAGATATTTTGATCTGGTAAGGGAAATAATAGAACTAATTAACCAAGATAAAGAATATTAGGGTAGAAGCAGCTTCGGCTCTGAGGGAAGGAATGGGGGGAAACAGGATTCTTGTTATCAAAACAAAATCACAAACTGGGCAGTTAGCTCTGTGCATTTGTAGCTCAGGGGAGAGACTGACCAAGATTTCAAATTCAGTTGGAGGAAAAGTCAGCAAGGAGAAAGAGAAGGTATGCTAATGAGTTGGTATTCCTGCATTTGTGTGTGTGTGTGTCTGTTTTTGTTTTTTATTTGAGAGAGAGAGATACCCCACCTGACGGTTCACTTCCCAAATGCCCACAATATCCTACAGCTGGGCTGGAGCCACAGCCAGGAGCCAGAAACTCAATCCAGCTCTCCCACATGGGCAGCAGGAACCTGGGTACTTGAAGCATCACTGCTGCCTCCCAGGGTCTGTAGTGGTGGAAAGCTGGACTACAGAGCTGGAGCCAGGTATCCAACTCAGTACTTCAATGTGGGATGTGGGCATCCTGATCACTAGGCTCAATGCCTTCTCCCAGTAGTTGACATTTAAAGCCATGGGTCTGCATCAGATCACTTAGGGATTATGGAGAGTTTGAAAAGGGGTCTGTTTGCTAGGTAGCTGGAGTGCTCCAACATTTAGTGGAGGAGCCAGCAAGGCGAGAGAGAGAAGGGCAGACCATGAGGTTCCAAAAGAACAGAAGATGTTTTGTTCTGAAAGTTAAAAAATTAACATCTTGGAAGAAGGAAGCAGTGACAGCTATGTCAAATCCTGCAGGGAAGACTCAGGGCTGAAAACTGATGACTGAATTTAGCAAGATGAAACCTATTATGACTTTGATAGGGGTGGTTTCAGGACTATTGTGGGGATGAAAATTGGAAATAGGTTGATATAAGAAAATTAATAAAGTGAAATTACTGAAAATAGACAATTTCTCCAGATTTTTGGTAAAGCAAAATAGAATGTTAGGCAATAACATCCTAAATGGCAGGAGGGTAACATCAGGTCAAGTGATGGATAATTTTTTTAAAGAGGAAATACATTACATCATGTCTGTGTTAAAGCTCTCCTGGAAGAAGAAAGAAAGGAATTGACATTGAAAAGAGTAGAAACTGTAGAGCAAAGTCATTAACAAACAAGAGATTATGGAGTCCAGGTTACAAATGAAGAGTTGGCCTTGGAAAGGAGAGGAGAATCTTTGATTGTCATGGGGAGAATATGATAGCCAACCCCGGTGTAGGAAAGTGAGGTGATTTTCACTTGATAACTTGGATTTTCTCAAGGACAACTAAAGGGAGGTTAACAACTGAAAATGAGGATGAGGGAGTGGGTGTTTGAAATTTGAGGAGATCAAGAGGATATGCAACTGTTGTCCCAGTGATTTAAAAAGTGACTTTTTAAAATAAATGTATAAGAATAGTCAAGATGTTTATGAGAGTATATTTTAACCAATGAATAAAAATTTAAAGTGAGATGAGAGATTCCCTTAGCCATATTCAGTTGCTCAGTTGCTGACATGGAGTTTATAGGAAGGTGATTTTTTTTTAAGAATTTATTTATTTGAGAGGTAGAGTTACAGTGAGAGGGAGAAACAGAGAAAGGTCTTCCATCCACTGGCTCATTTCCCAAATGGCCACAAAGGCCAGACCTGAGCTGATCCAAAGCCAGGAGCTTCTTCTGTGTCTCCCATGTGGGTGCAGGGGCCCAAGCACTGGGGCCATCTTCCACTGCTTTCCCAGGCCACAGCAGAAAGTTGAATTGGAAGAGGAGCAGCTGGGACTAGAACTGTTGCCCATATGGGATGCCAGCACCATAGGCGGAGGATTAACCTACTGCGACACAGTGCTGGCCCAGGAAGGTGTTGTTTTAAGTGAGGCATTTTAACCAGGACCAGTGTTTTGCCAGTGAGCACAAAAACAGAGGGGAGAAAAAAGTTGAGTTGATGAGAAGGAGAATTAGGATGAATGACCAGGTACTATGCTATAGGATAGGAGGGAAAAGGAGAGCATAAATAATAGTGAAATCCTGGGAAGAGGGGTGAAATCCATAATTCAAGGTCTGAATGGATTGAAGAATCATTGGAGAGGAGGACTGTAAGAAATGATAAGGAGAGGGATAAGAAGGTATTGAGAAAAGATGATGTCTGACGTAGCAGCATCGGAGGGGTACACAGAGTGACAGTGGCAAGTGGAGGAAGAAAGGAAAGGGAATGATATGCTCAAGATAAGAAAGCATGTGAACATCAGAACCCAGACTAGGGCAATCCTCTTACTTGCACTGAATGTTGATTTCACATCAACACTTGCCTGTAGTTAATTTTTTGGCCTGTGAATCCAGGATAACTAAATGGTATTCTATTCCAGATGTTTAATTGGCAAGGGTGCATGTAAGGAGAAGTGTTGCCCTCGTGGGCATGAGAGCTGTTCAGAAGAATTCTACATTTTTATTTTACACTGTACACCACAAATCATATAGCCAGTTCTAGAAAGATTAATGATTTAGAAGAAATGTATTCTTTTCTTCTCATTTGGCCTAATTTTCCATAAACCTAATTTTTCTCTAGCATGCCATTAAAATTTTATAAAAAGTCCATAATGGAAGTTTTAAAGAACCTATCTGTCAGACAACTAACTTTCAATGTAAATTTCCTTTTAAAACCACTTACATTTAATGAAAAATTAGGCTGAAAATGAAAAATTCCCGTACTCATGAATGTGAATAATCAGGAAACTAAAAAGGAGATAAAACTTAAAGTATAAATCTAGAGCCTTAATTCATACTTCTTGGAGAAAACATCTTACATTTTTATTTCTTATTATAAATGTATCATGTGTATATTAGAAGGCACAATAAGTAACAATAAATAAAAAGAAGAAACTAAAAACTTATCACAAATCCTTAATAAGAATTTTTTGTTGTATATCCTTCCAGTTTTTATGCATGTATTTCTTTTCTTTTTAAAAGTGTGCTTGTTTATTTATTTGAAAGACAGAAACACTTATTAAATAAAAGTTTTCTTAAAAAAATAAAAGACAGAAACACAGAGAGAGAAGGGAGGGGGAAGAGAGAAAGAGTGAGTGAGAGAGAGAGAGAGAGAGAGAAAGAGATCTTCTATCTGCTGGCTTACTCCCCAAATGGCCTCAAGGGCCAAGCCAAGAGCCTGAAGCTTTTCTGGGTCTCCCTTGTGGATTCAGGGGCCTGAGTACTTGGGGCATCTTCTACTGCTTTCCAGCGCATTAGCAGAGAGCTGGATCAGAATTAGAGCAGCTAGCGTTCTAACCCGCACCCATACGGGATGCTGGCACTGCAGGCAGAGGCTTAACCTTCTTTGACATAGTGCTGGCCCCTTTATGCACGTATTTCTGAAGCTATATTATGTATGTATAGCTATATGCTTATTGGATTATATATTTTTTTCCTTTGATGTCATTTTAATTATTCATTTCCTCAAAAATTTTTCTTACAGCAGTCTTGTCTCTTTAACAATTGTTCAGATTCTTTTTTTTTTTAACTTTTATTTAATGAATATAAATTTCCAGTGTACAGCTTATGGATTACAATGGCTTCCCCCTCCCATAACTTCCCTCCCACCCACAACCCTCCCCTCTCCCGCTCCCTCTCCCCTTCCATTTGCATCAAGATTCATTTTCAATTCTCTTTATATACAGAAGATCAATTTAGTATAAAGATTTCAACAGTTTGCACCCACATAGAAACACAAAGTGAAACATACTGTTTGAGTACTAGTTATAGCATTAAATCAAAATGTACAGCACATTAAGGACAGAGATCCCACATGAGGAGCAAGTGCACAGTGGCTCCTGTTGTTGACCCAACAAATTGACACTCTAGTTTATGGCGCCAGTAACCATCCTAGGCTATATTGGATTATATTTTAAATACCAATTTAAAATTTGATGCTTTAAATTCAGCAATATAAACTGATCTCTTATACTATAACTATAATATTTTTCCTAAGGTATAATTTCAATATAATTTAATGTAATTTTATTATGAGAGCATATATATATGTGTGTGTGTGTGTGTGTGCATGTGTGTGTGTGTGAAATGTGTTATTAAAAACTTATCATTTTCAACCTTCAAATAATACCAGTAAGAATAATTTTTATTTGTCCATTCCTATATGCACAATTTCTGGGTCAAAAAATGTGCTCATTTTCTAGGCTTTTGATCCATGTTTCCAATTGCTCCTTTATGGTTCCATTCATTTCCAAGACCACTCATTGGCACTGGATATTAACATTCACTTTAAATCTTTGCCAAGTGGAGAGAGAAATTTTTTTTTATTATCTTTCATTGTTTCTTAACGAAACTGAACTAGTTTTAAGATGTTTACTAGCTATTTATTTTATGATGACTATCTTGGTAATACCTTTCAGTCATTTTCTCCTAGGTGATCTTCTGTCCTTTTTGTTCGTGTGTTTACCATTTTGTATAATATCTCAATAAGTAAATGCAGTGTGGTACCAACATTCCTTAACTTGTTAAAAGCCTTAGCCAAGGTTCACCCTGTATATTTGCAGCACTCTGCAGGATTATTGTGCTTGTCACTATGGGTAGTTTTAAATTCCATTACTTTTTTTCAAAAACTAAAGAAGAAATACACGGTAACTCTAGTAATAATAATATAATACCACATAAATGCAAATATTTTGTAACATATGAAATTTATAGCCCAAATACTAATCATAAAAACATTAAGAATATGGTGCTAGACAAACTCATCAAACATTTCTATCTCATTGTTCCACTGCAGTTGATATTACTGAATGCTCTGATTATTTGGTCTGCTGTCTAAATTTTCTTTTCTGCATTGATTTCATCAATACTATTACTGTGAGTGTTATGGGAAATGCCCAGGTTATAATTAATACACACTTAACGTAATTTCACAAAGAGGACCAAAAATTGTATCTTACCCTCTCCAATGTAATCTCTTCAAATTCATATTCAATTTCTGTCCCATTGACCTATAAACAAGAAGAAAAAAGTACTCTTAAATACACATTGAATTTTTAAAAAAATGCATTGGTGTCAAATTTTCAATCTGAGTATGAATTAGCTACACTCTCCTGATTTTTGTGATTATGTGTTTTCACCCAAATGAAATAAAATCCAAGATATTCTAGAATATGTAAGGGAGAAGTTACCAAAAATATTGAATGATTATTGCATGCCTTAAAATTTAATGTTTTTTTGGGGGGTTGGTGGAAAGCAATATAAAATATGCTTCATGAGTTTACAAAGTACAAATCGTGAAGGAGCCATGTTACAATTACTAAAGACATACTTTCCTGGCTGTAGAATTTCATGAGTGTGGCCCTAAAAAACCAGTGTTGATAACAGTAAAAACATTTGTCATTTCTTTTTTGTAGTAAAATAATGTTATGAATGACTGTGTCAGCTAAGGAATGCTTTTTGTTCATAGGCCTAAACTCAGGTAATTCATCCCCATTGTCCTCCTGTTACATTTATTTGGAATTTTTGCACTATTTAATCAGGCCCATGTTACTTCAGTAGCATTAAGAAAAGAACAAAGCAGGGCACATTTTGAAATTCCTACTGAGAAATTATTTTAATCATCCAATCAACTCTAGAATTGATTTGAATTTAAAGAAATATATGCATTTTAGATATACTCAGGCACCTTAGATTTCAACAGATGTTCACAGAGAAGATATTAGGGTAGCTTTTACAGCATCTAACAAATATTCAAGTCCCAGTTTTATCTATCATTAAGTTCTCAGCCAGTAAAAAATTCACTGAGCAAGAAAATTGTCAAATTGGCTGTCTCTTATTTCCGATATGTAACTTAGCAACATCATTAGAATTTAAGAAGCAGCCAGAAAGACTAAATTTTAACTAACGTCTATAACTTTGGCAGAGTTCTGACTTTGGTTTACTTTTCCATCTCAAAAGAATTTAAACAATATTTGCAGGATAAGTGCTTTGTGAAAGCAAGGACCAGAGAGCTAGCCACACTGCCCAGCAAACAGCCTGACAAGAAATACTTGAAGGAGAATAGAATGAATCAATGAAAGGTTTCTCTTCCATAAGGAATTTGGATGTAGAACCATCAACTAAAGGTATAATTATAGTTATAATACAAATACAGAATTAAAATGATAATGGATTTACTTATGTGTGTCTACCAAGCAGTCAGAGTATGTTTTTGATTTTCCAATTACATGAGTTAATTGGTGAATCACATTTTACATGTTACTACATTATCCAACAGCCCTAAACTAAATTTGATTTTCTGGGCTTCAACAACTTGATGACTCACACACACACACACACACACAGACTTGATGATGTTAGAAAGCCTTAGCAGCTTTATGGAAGATTTTGTTCTGCACATGTAACAAAACAAACCTGAAACCCCCTGCATATGATGTTTTCATGTGACTGTTTTTACTTTTGCTTCTATGACTTGCTTTAGTTGATAGTAGGAAGACAGAAAGGGATGTTTGAATTAATGCGATATGCTTTCATTCTCTCAGTATGACTCCATGAAGCTTTTCTTTGCTCCAGTGCTTCTCTAGTGTAAGCTCTTCACATTATTAAGGTTCTGCAAACTGGGGGAGAAAACAACTTCAAAGAGAAAACAAAACCCTGATAATAAATAACTGAAGGCTCAGGGTGAAAGCCATTCTCTTATGAAATGCCTAAAAGACAAGAATATTTCAGTGGCATCCACTGCAGAGTTGTGGCCTATCAAAATCTTTGCTTAGGGCCGGTGCTGCGGCTCACTTGGCTAATCCTCCGCCTGTGGCACCCTCGGTTCTAGTCCCAGTTGGGACGCTGGATTCTGTCCTGGTTGCTCCTCTTCCACTCCAGCTCTCTGCTGTGGCTGTAGCGGCCATTCGGGGGGTGAACCAACAGAAAAGGATGACCTTTCTCTGTCTCTCTCTCTCTCTCTCTCACTGTCTAACTCTGCCTGTCAAAAAAAAAAAAAATCTTTGCTTGGCATTTCCAGGAGCATACTCATAATATGCTGTCTTAGATCCTGTAAGCCTTATACACATATGCATATCCTAACTGATATTCCAAATTTCCCTGGTCCACTAGATGAACTATTGCAAATTTATATTTACTTCATGGTTCTTTTGTTTCCTACCCAAGAAAATAATGTTATTTACCTATTTATTTCCTAGGCTCCCTATGTAAGAAGTAAAGATGCCATCCAGATTGGGATGTAATCTTGTTTTTAAATAAACCATTCCTTGTCTACAATAGGATTTAGTGAAATCATAGAAGAGTGAAAGGTTTCTAGTATAAGTAAGATAATATTTCAACCTTTAATTGAAGAGTATTCAAAGCATGGAATCATGCAGGAGTTCAAGACAGATGTTTGAAAAGCTCTAGTGCTTATTCTGTAATTGCTATGGCCTATGTTCTACCTAAGGGCCCCTAAGACAAGAAAATCTACAATTTACCTTGGCAAAGATCTTGGGGAAAACAATGAGAGAGCAAGAATTATGGGACAAGTGCTGTGGTGCAGCAGCTCTCATATTGGAGTGATGATTTCAGTTCTGTAGTCCCTGCTTCTCATCCCACTTCCTATTAATGTATCCTGGGAGGAAGCAGATAATGGCCTACGTATTTGGGTCCCTGTCACTCACATGGAAGACCAAGATGGAGTTTCTGGCTCCTAGATTTAGCCTGGTCCAGCCCTGGTTGTTGGGGGCATTTGGGGAAAGAACCAGAGGATAGAAAATCAATCAATCTCTCTCTCTCTCTCTCTCTCTCTCTGTCACTCTATCTTTCAAATAAATAAAAATAAGTAAGTAAACGCAAAAGAACTATGAACATCATCATTCTAATGAGAAGTACATAAAACTGGGCTATAAAAACATGAGCATTTTGTGCCTTTTCAAACTTTAAATTTTTTTCTCTCAACACTTATTTATGGATTGGCTGCTGAGTGATGAAGAGCCAGAGGCTTACAAATTCTCAATCAACAGAACCAAAACCGTGTTGTGAATGGCTATGGTTCCCATCTTCTTCTAGAGGGTTTTGGCAATCCATTGTTGTGTGAATTTGTCCTGGTGGTCTCATTCTACCCCCAATCAGTTTATCCATATATGATGTTCTTTTTCTGTTTTTTTTTAAATTTCTGTTATTTTAAAATTTTTATTAATATAAAGGGAACATATTTCATGCCTGTCATAGATACAATTCTAAAACACCCATACTTCCCTCCCTCTCTCCTTCAATCCCTTAAGTTATCTTCCTGAAAAGTTCTGCTAAATATTTTTTTCTTGACCAGTACTCACATTTTTGTGACATTTAAGCACCATGGTAATATTTCATGCTTCTGATAGTTTGAACAACTGCATGATGGGGTTACTGTTACCCCTGTTGTTCCTGTTAACCTTGGTCATCACTGACTGTCTCTCCTCCTCACCTGGATGACCAGAAGAGTGAAAGGCCTGGCATTTTGTAGGCCTGAATAATCAACAAAATAGAAGGAATTTCCCAGTTTTAAAAAATCTGTTTTTCTTCAGATATTTCATTTTTCTGAACTTGATGGTTTTGTGGTGACAGCTGGTAGGCTTCTCTGGTGGCTAGAAAAATCAAATTGGTGCCACACATTGTCCTGTACTGTTCTGGGCATGTAGCCTTCCTGGCATCATATGGCTGTTAAGTTGAGAGACTGACCCACAGCCTACTCAAATTCAAACTTAGTACTGGAAGTTTGAATTCATAAACTTTGAATGCTTTACATGTTTTTTTGCTTCTCTGACAGCTTTTAGTTAATTTTGCTGCCTATTTTAATTCCTTTAGTGTTATAGTAACCACCTGCCTGGATGATGGTAGATGTATTTTTATCTCTTGAAATGAAATCTTTCATGAATAACACATGTGAACTATCCTATATTTTAATGTTCTTTAATTGGAATCTTAAATAATAATTTCTGGTTATTGTTGTTCCTTGCTACTTTTAAAATTTCATTAATGCTAAGTGCAGACCAAATTCTCAGGCAACTGAATTTTAATACATTTCTATGTCATGTATTGTAACAACTACTGAAATAAACCTATTATTGCCACATGTACAATCTGTGCAGATCTTTACTATTTGTTGTATATGTAGCCACAATTCCTTGGTAGAACGCAATATGAGAGATGATGCATTTAGTTTTATGCCTTTGACAAGTAATTATGAGACCACAAAGCAAGATCTCTCTCTAAGTATAGCTCTTTGCACATAGAGCACTACCATTTGACTTTGAGAAGAAGGTGATAATCATGCAAAACAGACTCAGGTTTCCCTGGCCCTTTGCCACTATGAATGCAAGTTCTACTCTCATAGCATTCTGTACATCTCCTTAAGTGCACAAGTTGTATCTTGATCATTTTTGCATCCACATAGCTTCTGGCATCACAATTTGTTCATCATAGGTCTCCAGAAAAGTCTTTAGAATGAAGTCACCTGAGTTTTAATCAACTTCCTCAAAGATCTCAGATAAATGGGAGAGGGAAGAGGAAGAAGGGTGGGAGTATGGGCATGAGGGAGGTAGGGTAGGGAAGAATCATCATGTCCCTAAATTTGTAAATATGAAATGCATGAAGTTTGTATTCCTTAAATAAAATTTTATAAAAAACTCCATTTAGCAGAAAAAGACATACGAATAAAAAATGGAACCAAGTGATAAGGGTGCTATGGTAAATGCTTATAGATTCTAGCGGCGGCAGAGGTAACATAGAAGAGGTAACTGGAAGGCAGTTCTAGTGATTACACTTGCAGGGAGGCAGAAAACACTTTATAGAAGGGAAGGGATAAGGTAAATGTGTTCATTGACAGGTGTTCATCAGAATAGGTAGGTGAGAGATGAACCCAAGCAACAGAGATCAGCATTAACCACTTCCTCAGAGTATTCCACTGGATAGAACATTGACATTAGAGATAGCAGACTCACATTGTGGCTCTGATTCTGTGGTTTAATGTGGTGAGCAACCTTGGAAAGGTCATGGTGCTTCAATTTTCTAATGAAGACAGATGATCTCTGAGATTCCTCCAACTCTGACCATCTAGCATCACAATTTTTTTTTCTTTCTATTGCATCCAATGAATTCTTATTATAATTGTCCTATTAGTCTCAGTTCCAAGGATCTCACTGTGCAATCTGTAATCCTACCAGCTGGTTATGCTTTAACCTCTGGGTACCTGCCATGTCTATTCTTATTATTCCATAAGGTTCCTCTTCAGGGAGAAAACTAAATGACAGTCTCACATGCTCTCCCCTTGGCTTCACTCACAGATATCACCACTGGCATTTTCCCCATATTTACTTCTCAAAGATTTCGGGATTCAGTGAGAAATAAAAGGTAGCTGTTTTTTTTTCTTTAAAAAGGAAAAAACAAGGTATGGGCATTTGGTACAGAAATTAAGATCCCCCCTGGGATTACTTCATCACATATTGGAGGCCCTAGGTTTGAGTCCTAGCTCCACTTCTGAATCCACCATCCTGCTAATGTGTACCCTGGGGACAGCAGCGATGGCTCAAGTCGTTAGCCCCCTGCCAATCACACAGGAGACCTGGATTGAGTTTGAAGTTCTTGGTTTTGTCCTGAAAACCTCTGGCTGCTGTGGGCATTTGAGGAGTGAACTAATGGATGAAAGATCTCTGTGTCTATCCTTTCAAATAAAATTAAAGAAAATAAAAGTTTATTTAAATAAAGGGAGAGTAAGAGAGTTTTACTCTGGCTGACTTCAAAAGAACAATTAGAAAAAACTGATGTTCATTATCTAATCTTTTAAAATTACATTTAATTTATAACATTTCTATTAAATATAAGAAACAATTACTGGATAAGTGAAAGTCAATCTTCCGGCATAGAAGCTCTAATGAGGACAAAAGCATCATTAGACAATGGCTGAAGGTTTTGAATGCATACAACTGAAGAGGCTATCACCTTCTTTAAATAATACTCCTTTTTTTTTTTTTATTTGACAGGTAGAGTTACAGACAGTGAGAGAGACAGAGAGAAAGGTCTTCCTTCCACTGGTTCACTCACCAAATGGCCGCCACAGCCGGCGCTGCGCCAATCCGAAGCCAGGAGCCAGGTGCTTCCTCCTGGTCTCCCATGTGGGTAAAGGGCCCAAACACTTGGGCCATCCTCCACTGTCCTCCTAGGCCACAGCAGAGAGCTGGACTGGAAGAGGAGCAACCAGGACTAGAACCTGGCATCCACATGGGATGCAGGCGCCACAGGCAGAGGATTAACCAAGTGAGCCACGACACCAGCCCCAATATATTCCTTTTCTGAAACTGTCTTTATTGCCTAAAAACATGGCCTATCTCAAAATCAAAATGTTAGATCCTAGAATGCAAAAAGCCTGGATTTCAATACCTTTGAATTGGAATATTAGTAAGTTTTATCATTTACAAGCTGTTAGAATTCCTCTCTGCTGTATATTTATACACATTTGTGGAAATGTCAACATTACTCATTTGAACATTTAGTAGTAAGACAATGATTATTAGTTTGAGCTTGGTAGATCACCTATTTAATCTGTTATGCATGTAATTATGTTATCAATATTATTCAGTTATAATAAAACTATTAAATATGTAGTATTATAAGAAGCCAATCATAGTTCATTTCATATTTCTTACTTTTAGTAAACATGAACTATAAAAACAATAATTGACATTCTGAGTTAAGAGTTTAATTTTGGTAAGTGTCTTATTGCTGTAATTTACCTTGATGGGATCTACCAATAAACTGATTTCAAGTAAAAACACCTAATCTTAATCAAACAAACTTCTGAACTCAGTGAACTGCTAAATAGGGAAAGTTAATCAGTATTCTATAATCTGTTGCATTCTTGAACAACTTTTCTTTCTTTTTTCATTTTCTCTGCCTTTGTTAGTAAACCTTTATAACACACAGGACACAGGACTTTGGATCTAGAAAAGTGATTATAGACTTAATAATTATTGTGTTTTAAATTTAATTAGAAATTAAATCTTTTAAAATTAGTAGCTTGTTATCTATACAATTGTAATGAAAATTTCTCAGTATTTCTTTCTGGAGAATTTAAAGAAAGTAGCTAGTGTTCTTTCATGTTTAAAAAGGAAGCCATCAGATAAATATACAGACAGACATAAAGTTCTCTTGATTAAAGACTTCTGTAAGGAAAGGAAAATATAGTTAATGCAGAACTGAATTTCCTCTGATTTGGAAATAGCACATTTCTTCCTAGCTTTGTTCCTGTGCTTTGCACCATGTGTAGGATGGAGGAATAACAAGTGGTTTAAATGCATTCACTTGGCTCCAGATTGATGCAGGCTGTTTTGTTCTTTGGGTTTAAATATTTCATGGGTTTGAACATGGTCTTTGAAAATAATAAAAGCTGCCAAAACAACACTTGATCAATGGTTGAAAAGACCATGATATGCAGGGTTTTTGTATCATCAAGTCCCTTCCCTCACCTCACTACCCATTTGGTCAGTTGCATGTAAGTGTCCAAAAGGAGTAAGAGTTCAAGACTATGACAAATAATTTAGGGAAACAAAAACTACATAAGTGACTAACCTTAAGATTAGACCTCACAAATATGATGATGGTAAGCACACAGCCAAGAGTATTTTTCTTTCTCACTCAGGTATCACATGATTATTGCATAGGCAGACTATTCATGTCCTCCACTTCATGCCAATGACCTCAATTCCCTGCATCCTGGTTTGTATTCCACAGTAATACAAAAGCTGAGCTGGAAAGGATCAACCAAGTTCTTTCCACATTTAAATGTGAAAATCTTTGCCTTGTCTTCATCCTCCTTGGTATTCCAACAACATGGGACATCTGGAGTGGGTATCATTTGAAACTTCCCTTTCCCTCTGTCACATAATCCATCTTCCCTGGTCTTCCTGCTTCTCTGTCCACTGCATTTATATTCATTTATTTTCCTCCTGCCACATATGAGCATGCACCAAGCTCTACCCCTTATTGTTTCACAATCTGTAGCTCAGTTTTCATCTCATTTTTACTTTTGAGCCAATGTTCTAGTATCATCCCAGTCTCAATATACCTGATTATCTTGCCTAATTATAACCATAATTTCCTTCAGCTTACTCTCTGAAAAGGGAATTCTGTGTTTCATATACATCCTTTGCATTGGATCCAATATTCATCATCCTACTTCACATTCAAATTGTCACTTACTAAAGACCATGGATATCATTTTCCCCAAATACTTCTGCCTCTATCTATTCTTCATCTACTTCAAAGTTTATCTTCTGAAACGCAGTATTCATTAAATGATTTTGCTTCTTATATAGCTTTAATTTTTTTATCTTAAAGACATTCCAGATCATCTACTGAGTATTCCAACTTATCTTTCTAGCTATGTAGCCTGTTCTCATCTTCAAAATCATATTCTGGCAAATAATTATGTTAAACTTGCATAAAACAACTCCTCCCTTTCAGAACTTTACTAACGCCATATACTCTATCCTAAAAGTCTTACTTAAGCTATACTTAGCAGAATTTCAAGTATTCAGAAACATACAGCTAAGTGTTTTACATTTCCCTCATATTAGATTTGGTCCTCATGATATAGTGGCAAAAAAAGCAAAGCTGAATTCTATAGGGAGTGAAAATTTGCATTGTTATTAGCAAAAGAATGCTTCTTCCATAAAATAAAAAAAGATTTTTCTTATCAATCCCCTGAAAATCATCACTTTACAATCTTAGGAAACATGCTAATAAAAATGATTATTACTACAATTAGATTTCTGTTAATTGTGTACTATATGCCAGGCACTATCTTTAGTTGATCTAATAATTAGAATAATCCTGAAAGGTTGGCACTTAATGCTGATTTAACTATTAAGGAAGCCTAGTTGCTAAGTTAATTTCTCAGGGCAGACATTTGGCAGTGGTGAAGATATCGGGTTGGGGGACTGGTGTTGTGAGTTGACAGGTAAAACTACCACCTGCAATGCTGGCATCCCACATGTGTGCCAGTTTAAGTCCCCATTATGCTCCACTACCGGTTCATCTCCCTGGTATTAGCCTGGAAAAAGCAGCAGAAGATGGCCCAAGTACTTGGGCCCCTGCCACTCACATGGGAAACCTGGATGAAGTTCTTTGCTCCTCTTGTTAGCCTGGCCCAGCCCGGACTGTTATGGCCATTTAGGGAGGGAAACAATGGCTGGAAGATCTCTCTCTCTCTCTTTGTGATTCTTCTTCATTTCTCTGTCTCTATCTTTATAACTTTTTCAAATAAATAAATAAATCTTAAAAAAAAATAAAGATACCTGGTTGGGATGCCTGTATCCATTATCAGAGAGCCCAAGTTCAAGTCCTGGCCTACTCCCTATTCCAGCTTCTTGCTAATGCACTCCTTGGGGGGCATCAGGTGATGGATCAAATATTTGGGTTCCTTCCATCCACTTGGCTGACCTGGATTGAACTGTTGGTTCCAGTCTTCACCATGCCCAGTTGTTGCAGGCTTTTGCGGAATGAACAGTGAATAGGAGTTCTGTCCATCTGTCTGTATCTCTGCATCTCAAATAAATTCGTAAACATTAAAAAACTCTCCTAGTTTCCGCAGCAATAAGCAACATGGAAGTAGGAATATCTTGTTCACTCTTTTCATCATTTAGTGAGATGTGAAGTATATTCTTAACACAAATTTGTTGAACAAAATTAAAAAATGAGGAAGGGAAAAGGAATGGAAATATCTAGTTTTTAAACCTAAAGTCTGAAATTAGAATTTTAATGTTTCTTTCTGGCCATACATTGTGCAGTGTTTTTCCTGTATTACTTATGGTCTCCATGAGCCAGCTTCTTATATTGAGCTTTATGTTCTCTGATATTCAGTCCTCTTACCCAAATGAGGCATTATCTTTTAAAATTTCATTTCTCTGCAGTTCCTATTATAATGATTTGCCCATAGTAGTCACTCTACAAATAGTTACAAAAATAAATCAATTGAACAATATATTGAGGGGTTCTAACTTGCTATAAATCTTGAAAAATCCTTTTGTATCAAAAAGTTCTACATATAATATTTAAAAGGAATGAGTCATCTTAATTTTTCTCTAATCATTTTACATCAAATCTTGCTAGCAATAAGCTATTTCCCATATCATCTGAATATAGGTCACCTTTTAAGCAGTTTTCAAGATCAGTCTATCAATCAACAAATATTTATTGAGTACCTAGCCTGATCTTCATTGCTAGCTTATACTCGTATAATATCTCTTCATCTCATTTTAAAAGCACATTGCTATCTTTACAACCTTGGGGAAAGCAATATAAAGTCATATCTATGTACTAATTCATTTGAAGTTCTGTGATTCTGGAAAAATGCTTTGGGCTGACTGTTACAAAAAAAGATCAAATTAATATTTCTGGATCAGATACTAGGGAAAGCATTCTGGTATTTTATTTCATCTTTGTCTAAGTACCTAAGGACAATGACAGAGACTAATTATCAATAGTGTTTCTATTCTCCAAATCCTTGCCTTGCCCAGTTGATAAAGTATGGAAATTTTAAGGTTCATGTTGTTTTCATGTAACTTTTTAGATGATGCTAACAACAGTATTATTTATTTACATACCACCTTCACATACATTATTGCATTTGATCCTCATAATAATCTTGAACAGTTAAATGTTACTATTATTTCAATTTTATAGATGAGTGAACAGTTCAGATATGGTAATTGTTTCACTCAAAATTGCTTAGCTAGCAAATGGTGGTGCTTTGATGTGACACTAGATTTTTCTAACTCTGAATATACATTCTGTTTTCAGTACAATATTCTGCACATATAGGTTATCTTCTAAATGTGAGATAACCTGTGATTGAACCATAGAAAATTGCTGGTGCTTAACTGATTTTTGACTTACAAAAGAGCAGTTTCATATATTTTAACCTCATAGTATAACATAGCACAGCTTTGTTCTGGAATCTACAGCTGCTAGAGTACACACCTGATTCTCCCATTCCCTACCTGTAGAACTTTGGTGGGTTATTAAACTTTCTTGAGCCTAGGAGATCTAATCTGTAAAGTGGGTAAAAATTATACTTATTTCATTGGGTTATATAAGGATTGGATGATAAAATTTTGTAAAATTCGATGCAAACCACATTAAAAAAAAACTCTCAAAAATGTTACCTACAATATTTTGAAGGCTTTTCCTACATCTGCTTTGGCCTCTTTGCCTTTCTAAAGAGAAAACCTTTGTGGGCAAGTATGTGTCTGGTGAAGGGAGGAGGACATTGGGAAGGGATATTTGTAATTACTGTTTATAGGAAGATTTGTTTAAAAACTTTTCACATATATGTTGGGTCGGGCTTTTATATATGTGTTACTTTGTTCCCCATCGTTAGATTTAATGAACTTAGATCAAATAGAAACCTACAGTGACAAGGTGTATAATACATTTTTTTCAATGAAAAATTAATAAGCTCATGTTTCTGTAGCACATCAGTGTTTCTCAGATTGAATCCTAGAGTTTAGAATGCGCTATATTATAGTTGTGGCTATGACAACAGCTAGTCAAAGCAGGGCCCTCTGGACAGAGAACTGGATACATCAAGATTTTCTATCTCTTAATGCTTCTTTGCCTCACCCTCATTGTTGACTTTTAAGTATCCTGTCACAAGGCCAACTGGGAAGTTGATGGTATAATTTCCAAACAGTTCATCATTATGCTATTTATTTACATATATATATATATATATATATATATATATATATATATATATATATATATAAGCAACTGAGAGAAAGGGAGAGGCAGAAAAAGAGACACAGACAGATCTTCTATCCACTGATTTAATCCCCAAATGGCCACAAAAGTCAGATTTGGGTCAGGCAAAAGCCAGAAGCCAATAATTCCATCCTTGTCCTCTGCATGGATGGCAGGCTTCTAGTACTCTGGCCACCTCCTGCTGCTTTCCCAAGTGCATTAATATGGTGCTTGCTGAGAAGCTGAGCATCAGGGACTCCAGCTGGCACTCCAATATAGAACCCTAGCATCCCAAGTGGCAGCTTAACCTGCTGCATCACAACACTGACCCCAAAAGAGTGGAAGCTTAGGCCGGCGTTGCGGCTCAATAGGCTAATCCTTCGCCTGCGGCGCCTGCACACAGGGTTCTAGTCCCAGTCAGGGCGCTGGATTCTGTCCCGGTTGCTCCTCTTCCAGGCCAGCTCTCTGTTGTTACCCGGGAAGTGCAGTGGAGGATGGCCCAAGTCCTTGGGTTCTGCACCCACATGGGAGACCAAGAGGAAGCACCTGGCTCCTGGCTTCGGATCGGCGCAGCACGCTGGTCGTGGCGGCCCTTGAGGGGTGAACCAACGGAAGGAAGACCTTTCTCTCACTGTCTAACTCTGCCTGTCAAAAACAAAACAAAACAAAACTAAACAAAAAAACAACAGTGCAAGCTTAATAATAAATGGCTCTATAACACTGACTTTCTAAATAAATAAATAAATCTTTATTTTTAAAAAGAGAAATGGATGTAGCCCGAGGTTGTAAAAACTGATTGGTGCAAACAGCAGACTGATGAAACCAGTTAGAAATTTATCAGGGGAATTGGAGACTTAAACAGTCATGGCAGGTCTTGAGAGTTTTTATATATCTCTGGTAGACTGGAAGATGAGTTCATGTGTAAAGGCATGCACATACTCAGGAGACTGGAGCAGATTCTAGCCATTGACTGGCTAAATTTGAGGCCTTGCCTCTGTAGAGGAGACATGAAAAGACCTATTGGAAAATGCAGTCTCAGGCAGAGTTGTAAGCTCTTTGAATCTGAGCACATTCTCCAATCCACCCACAAATCCACTGGCAAAGAATGAAAGTATTATGGGCCAAAGGTGTTTAAAAGACCAATAATTGGGTCACCACTAAGTTACACTGATCTGACAACTGGATAAAGCCAGGATTCAAAGAAACAAACAAGATGGGGTTCAGCACAGTAGCTATCACTTGGACACCCACATCCCATATTGGAACACCTGGTTTTAGTACTGACACCTAATTTCAGCTTTCTGGTTATCAGCATCCTGGAAAGGAGAAGATGATGGCTCAAGTAATTGGGTCACTGAAACTCACGTGGAAGGTCTAGATTGAGTTCCTGCTGCCTTTGGCTTGGCCCAGCCCTGGCCATTGTAGGCATTTGGGAGTGAACTAGTGGATGAGGCCTTTGGAGATCTCTCTCTCTCTCTCTGTTTCTCTCTCCCTACCTCTGTCTTTTCAACAATAAAAGAAAATTAGGCTATTTTCTTTCAGCACGAGGAATACATTACTCCTATTGCCTGTGACCACCACTGTTTCTGATGTCAGATGCTAATCTTATGTAGTTTGCCTCTGTCATGAATTATGTGCTTTTTTTGTTCGTTTTTTTGTTTGTTTGTTTGTTTTTTGTTGTTGTTGTTGTCCCCAAGACTTTCTCTTTGCCTTTGGCTTTTGAGCATTTGAACACTGTGTGTGCATGTATGGACCACTCTGTATTTGTTCTTGGAAATTTTTTGAGCTTCTTGGATATATAATTGAACATATTTAATTAATTTTTGGAAGTTTTGAGCCATAAACTTTTCAAATATTTTCTACTATATTCTCTTATTTTTCTGTACTTCCTCTATGCATTTTAGTATGCTTGAGCTCAACTGACAGATTTATAAAGATCTATTAATTTTTCATTAAAAAATGAATGGAAATAGAGGCCAACACTGTAGTGTAGCAGGTAAAGAAAGCCACTGTCTACCATACTAGCATCCCATATGGGTGCCAGTTTGAGACCCAGCTGCTCCACTTCTGACCCAGCTCCCTGCTAATGTGCCTGGGAAAGCAGCAGAAAACCTAAATGCTTTGGCCCCTGCACCCAGGTGGGAGACCTGGAGGAAGCTCTTGGCTCCTGCCTTCGGCCTGGCCCAGCCCTGGCTTTTGTAGCTGTTTGGGGAGTGAACTAGTGGATGGAAGATCTCCCTCCCTCTCTCTGTCTCTGTCTCTGTCTCTCTCTCTCTCTTTCTCTCTCTGGAACTCTGCCTTTCAAAAAATAAAACCAAAGGTATATATTAAAAAGAAAAATTTTTTAAAAAATGAAAGGAGATAGTAAACCCAAGAAAACTGAAGTATTTATACTGACATCTGAAAAGGTAGAATTTAAGACCTAAAATGTTAGTACAGGCAAAAAGGAATATAAACACTATGAGGGCCAATTGATCAAAAGATAGAATAACTATAATTAATGATAATAATATATAACAAGTCTTCCATAAACATTTCTGAAAATTTTGTCAAACAAAAATTTTCAGGTTTGGAGAAAACCTAGCGGTCTTTAGAAATCAGCTGTAGGACCTCTATTAGATAAATAGGTATATGAGTATCCATGGATACCGTTCCTCTTTATATTGCCAGTTGGAGTTATAGGCTCTAAATATAATCAACAAGATAGAGAATGGGTTTTTAACTAGTATGCTTAGTTATATAATCAGTTTTCCAACATCCTCACCTTCATTAAAGTAGTAGTAGTAGTATACTAAACATTGTATTAACATTTGAAGATTATTTCTGAAGCAAAAATAAATATTTAAGAAAGTGAAAGGTAGCTCAACAATACCTGTTAGTAGTAAAGCTGAAAGTATTAATAGTTACTATTGAGAAATGTCTTTCTAAAGTGATTTAATTATTATGAAGTCATCCTTTTTATTATTTTATCCTTATAACAAGCAGAAGTATGATAAGTGCTCAGGTAATTGATTAAGTTCACTTGACACTCATATTTAAAATATTCTGCAAAATCACTCATCACTCCTTAAGGATATACAAAGGGTCTTCAAAAAGCTAATGTAAAGTATGTATTAGGAAAAAAAGAACTATACATGTGTTTCAAAATTTCTGTGCTAAAATAAACCTATTTTTAATTACATTTCTACTACAAACTTGGCAAAGTTGTAGATATAAACGAAATCATATTTGCATAAATATAAATTTATTTAATATAAATTAAACTTCAAATATAAATGTTTTCACCTGAAATGAAGTGGTAAAATTATAATATTCCCACTTAAAAAAACAGTTATGAGGACAGACCTGAAATACATATTCATTATTATCACAATACTTTTCCAGATATACAGGCTTATAAAAGAGGACAGAGAAATGTGATTCCTCTTTTCAAAGCATGCACTTAGTTTTAAAGGGCTCTTGAGGATAGTTTGTCAATTTCTTGTGAAATCAAGGGGCTTATAGAGATTCAGAGGCAATGCACTTGTGTGGATTTTCTCCCTTGTCATCACAAGGAATGAAGGAAGCATCCTTTTGAATTGAACTATGAATTAAACCTCACCAATGACTTTCTCACTTAACTGCTATTTTGGAATTTGAATTTCTTAAAACCAAAAGAGAAAATAAATTTAAAGCCCACAAGAATCCATTTTTCCTTTGTCTAGCTCTAAGAGAATTCTCCCTACAGTGCTGCTAAGTATTCCTGGCATTGTCATCAGCAAAATCTGTTCTTATAGCATTATTCCAGGTAATAAGAACAGTCACTGCTTTATACCTCTTGTCTGTTAGAGTTCATGAAGGCATCTGGATAAAGGATTCATGGTAAAGGCCTCTGACTACTTAAAACTATTAATCAATAGAACAGGAATATTCCCTATGTAATGTGTCTGGTTGCTTTAAACTAAAAAGACAGAAAGTGCTTCACATAAGAGAAATTGCCTTGGCAACATGGCATGAATTCTTCAGAAGAATTCTTTAGAAAAACTTTAAAATATAACCACTCCTGCCTAAAATGTCTGCAGAATGCCCACAGCTTTCAGCTTTTCCCAATATCAAATAGGATGCAATTACTGCTGCTGGTTTCCAATCAACATTCAAATCCATTCTAAATGCAGATTTCTGTAAACTTGCCAGTATCCAACTATGCAAAGTGCTCTTATGAGAACAACCTTTTTGACCAAAGACCCAGTTACCAGAGCAAGAAAAAGTTTTAGCAACACTGAAGGAACCTCTTATACTAAAAAATATAGTACAATTATATGCTTTACATGTATATATTTATTTGTGGGTATAGATAGGGAAAAGCATTCAAATAATGTTTATCCTCTAAAATCTGAATTTTAGAAAGCTAACAATTTAGAATATATTTTCAAATTCTCAATTAAAAATACATTTTAAAGATACCTTCAAATAATTAGAAAAACTTTTATGAATATTGTGTGAATATTAACTTTTTTTTTAAAGATTTATTTTATTTTCTAATGACCAAGTTACAAAGAGAGGTACAGACAGAGTAAGAGGTCTTCCATTTGCTGGTTCACTCTTCAAATGGCTGCAACGGCCAGAGCTAAGCCGATTCAAAGCCAGGAGCCAGGAGCTCACTCCAGGACTTCCAAGTGGGTGAAGGGGCCCATCCTCTGCTGCTTTCCCAGTTGCATTAGCAGGGAGCAGGATTGGAAGTGGAGCAGCCAGGAATCAAGCCAGTGCCCATACGGGATGTCTGCAATGCAGGCCTGGGCTTTAACCCGTTGCACACAATGCCGGCTCCAATATTTTGATTCATGTGTAACAGTTGTACATTTTTATGGAATACTATGCAATATTTAAATACACAGTATAAATTGATCAGCTCAGGCAATTAGCACTTCTTTTTTTTTTGTCTTTTTTAAAGATTTATATTTATTTGAAAGACAAAGTTACAGAGAGGCAGAGGCAGAGAGAAAGAGAGAGAGAGAGAGAGATCTTTTATGTGCTGGTTTACTCTCCAAATGTCCACAATGGCTGGAGCTGAACCAAAACTGAGGCCAGGAGCCAGGAGCTTCTTCTGAGTCTTCCACATGGGTGCAGAAGTCCAATTACTTGGGACATCTTCTGCTTTCCCAGGCCATAGAAGAGAGCTGAAGCAGAAGTGGAGCAGCCAAGACTCAAACCAGCACCCATATGGGATGTTGGTATTACAGGTGGCAGTTACTTTACCTGCTATGCCTCAGTGCTGGCCTTTTTTTTTTTTTTTTTTTTTTTTTTTTTGACAGGCAGAGTGGACAGTGAGAGAGAGAGACAGAGAGAAAGGTCTTCCTTCTTCCGTTGGTTCACCCCCACCTCCCCAATGGCCGCTGCGGCCGGCGCACCCATGCTGATCCGAAGCCAGGAGCCAGGTGCTTCTCCTGGTCTCCCTTGTGGGTGCAGAGCCCAAGGACTTGGGCCATCCTCCACTGCACTCCCAGGCCACAGCAGAGAGCTGGACTGGAAGAGGAGCAACCGGGACAGAATCCAGCGCCCCGACCCAGGCTAGAACCTGGTATGCAGGTGCTGCAGGTGGAGGATTAGCCTATTGAGCCGCGGCACTGGCCCTTTTTTTTTTCTTTTTATATTAGGAGCCTATGAGCTTTTCTCTTCTAGTTCTTCATCGAATATATAACACATTGTTGTGAACCATTGTCACCTCATTACACTGAGAAACACTAGAACCTATTATATTTATCTGTGTTTTGGTATCCCTTATCCAAATACAAATACACTTTAAAAGTAATATTTAAGTAATCATTAGTTTTCATAGTAGCATCTGAAAGTATGCTCACATATATTATCCTACTCTGAGGTAAGAACGGGTGTACTTTCATTTTGCATATGAGGAAACTGATGCTTACTGATGACTAAGTTCAGCTGATAGATTTCTGGAGTTGAGGAGGATTGGTGCTTTTTGACTCCTGGTTCCAGACTCTTTTTGAAAATGTGGGAACTTTAATGAAGTTTCAGAAGGTTTGAAAGAAAATGTTTTCCCACTGAGCTAATATTAGAGCAAAAACTTGAGACTCATTCTCTATAAAAACTGACTTCAAAAATGCAACCTCAAAGCCACAGCTCTCCCTAAATACTCTCTTTTGCTCCTCTCCCCTCTCCAGCAGGAAAGTTTTGGCAAGCACTTGTTTATTCTTTTACCAAAGAATATTCTTAAAGGCGTATCTCACTGAATCAAAAGGTCTGGACTCTGATTATTTGATAAAAAGGAGCAGTCGGCTACAAGGCCTGACTGTTCCTGCCAAAATCATCCGGAGCACTCTTGAACTACTTTTGAAGTGCTACTTTGCTATCTGTTTCACTAGCTTCCAAGTTGAACCAAGCAGCAGTAGGCTGTGAAATGAAGCTCACTGAATGAAAAGACTTTCTCATTCATGCATTCATTCATTCAAACCTGTCTGGAGTGTTTACCAGGCTCAAAAGAGTGGAACACTGCAGGCTCCAAGAGGGTCAGTGCTAACGACGGGATCCAGGAAAAGTCAAAGCTAATGTTTACTTAATCAGCTCTCAAGAAGTTTGGAAACTACTGTTAAAGAAGTATAGTAAGGTAAATGTCATGATTAAGATAGGAAGATGGCAGAATGGGAATCCATAGAAGAATCACACAGCCATGTCTGGAACAAAGGAGATATTCAAAAAAAGGTCTTGCACAGATTGTAACGCTTAGTCTTGAAGAATGAATAAGTAACAAAACAGTGAACCAAAGAGAAGGAAATTATACTTTAAAAGTCTAGGAAAAGGACTCAACAAATCTAAACACACAGAGAAAACAACATACCAGTAAGCATCTGACGTACTCCCTGGAATACAAGAAATTTTACCATGACCAGAAAGTGTTGCAAAGTTTAGATTTTGTAGTTTCACTTTGCATCTGATTTAACATACCTTATGGTTACACAGTTAGATCTGGAATCAGAAACCAACTCAAACCATGCATTACTGAGTCTTTCTTTCCCAAAGAATTGTTAGTGATGATGCAATGTGTTGGAAAAGTCAAACCAAAGAAACAGAACTCTTGGAACTTATTATGTAAATCATGTAAGGAACATAATTTTGCTTAAGTAATTCAGGGTTATACAATTTTCAGACACTTTAGTGATTTTAGAACATGACCTCCCCCCCCCCCACTCTCTTTTTCAGAAGAGAAAACTGTCTGGCACATACATTCCATACATTCAACACAAACAGCTTCTTTCAGAAGCCCACAGGGATTTCCTGCTGGGAGATGCATGCTGAATTGCAACACTTCAAAGCTAAAAGGAAAGGATTCTTAGGTAGTCTTCAGACCAATATGTCTTCCCACTCAAAACTAATTCCTTTCTATTCTTTTAGTACTTTGTCAATTCATAAATCCTCTTAGTATTTTAGACAATCTAGAGCTAACCATTGTACATAAAATAATTGGACATATCAATTTATTGATAAAGCAGTAAAAAATAAAGATTGGTCAACTAGTATCTCGTATATTAAAATATGAAATTTTCATTAAATATAAGCAATCTTGGTTATAATTTTAAGGGGAGGTCAAATAGCATCAGATCAAAGGAAAGGGGAGGAGGGTAAAAATTTAGTTAATTTGTTTAAATTATACTGTGATCTGTGATCTAGGAATGAGAGGACCTGGATCATCTTCTTGATTCTATTGCCAACCATATTGGCAATGTGGAGAAAATCATGTTTTCTATTTGGATCTCAGTTTCCAAATCTATCACATCAGGTACATGGTTTATGATCTCTACACTATTTATTTAGCTACAAAAATTCATAAATATCAAGAACCTTTATTTTAAAACTAAAGAAAAAGTTTCGTTCATGTGATTCTTCCAAGATAGGACTCTACACAAAATTATTCAAACGGTTCTTCTATATCTAATTTTAGCTGGCAACCAAGAGAGAAAACTAATCTATATGTAGTTGCCTCATAAAAGGAAAGACTACCAGACTTTTGGACAGGACGAGTTATCCATATTATTTCAAAAATTAGACTAAAAGCTGAAGCATAACTTATACCCCATTCCTTTGGCAAACTCTATCTAAATTTACTCAAATTTAAAGGGACATGTAAATGGGAACTATAAAAGCCTAAAACTATAAAAAATTCTTTTTTATTTTAGGGCTAAATTTTAATAGAAGGTGAGTCTGAACTCTTAACATTTAAAACAAAATCCTTAAAATTACTGATTGGCTCAAAACGGTTTTATGGAAAAATTCATCTGTAACAAAAACTTGGTACTGAGTGCGAAGGCTCTACAGTTTCTGAGCAAAGCATCAAAGGCTCCAAGGGCCAAGGCCGGGAGGGGCGCGGCGTCCACAGCAGCAGGCACTTCCTCTTCCTCTTCTTGACGTGAGGCGGGCAGAGGGCCGCTCCGGTCATCGCTTCCTTGAACACTGTCTTGAGGCTTTGCTGCGTGAGAACCCAGCACTCCAGGTATTTCACAGCACCGATCTCCTTGGCCATGGCTAAGCCCTGGGGCTAGGTGATGGGTGTCAGCTGCTTCTCCTTCAGTTTCTCAATCTTGTCTTTATCATCCTTAAGATCCAGTTTTGTTCCCAAGAGGAAGATGGGCGTGTTGGGGCAATGGTGTCGCACTTTAGGGCACCACTTCACAAGGACATTTTCAAAGATGCAGGACTCAAGGGAAAAGCAAATTAAGAAGACGTCTGTTTGTGGGCAGGACAGGGGCCGTAACCTGTCATAATCTTCTTGTCCGGCTGTATCCCATAAGCCCAGATTCACTGGTTTGCCATCTACCATAACACTGGCAGAATAGCCGTCAAAGACAGTGGGGATGTACTCTCCAGGGAACACATTGGTGGTATAGCTGATCAGCAGGCAAGTCTTACCCACAGCTCCGTCTCCCACCACCACACACTTGATAGCCTGCATCTGGGCCACTCGCTGGGCCCACGATGAGGTGATAAGCGGTAGGCTCGGGGCGCGGCGGGCGGACAGGACCGGAGCCACTGTCCACGCCGCCTCACCCTCCGTGGACTGTTGGGGAGTGAACCAAGAGATGGAAGATCTCTCTCTCCCTCTCTCCCTCTCTCCTCCTCTCCCTCTCTCCCTCTTCCCTCTTTCCCTGTCTGCCTCTCCTTCTCTCTATATATAACTCTGACTTTGAAATAAATAAAATAAATCTTTGAAAATAATAATATGCAAAGTTAGAACTATCTGAAAATCTTGACACCATTCATAGAATTTTCTTCGAGAAGAATCATTAGATGGAAGAAAGAGCTTACACTAAATTGTTTCTAGGATCCTGGAACACATGGCTATGAGCAATTAATAATCAATCACTGATGACAATGGAATACAGTCTATTACTTAAATCTACAAAGTGGAGGGATGGAGGGAGGCAAGGATGGGGGAGGAGAACTGTGTACATTTAGTTGAGCTTAATATTTTGGCAGCCAACTCAAGAGCAAACTACAACTTGTGCCTGAAAACTGTAAAATCTACAGTGAATGTTTACAATAAAAGCTGGGTACCAAGGGGCATCTTGGACTTTCCCTGGGCTACCATTGTTAGGACGCTGCCTTAGTGGTAGCAGTGTGCCAGTGTCATAACACTACGGGTTCACTAGAGCATAAATGCATATTCAAAAGGACATGCCAGGGTTAGGTTAGTCCAAAGTGTGCCATTAAGAAACTACTTGGAGGGGCCCGCACTGTGGCACAGTGGGCTAACGCCCTGGCCTGAAGCGCTGGCATCCCATATGGGCGCTGGTTCCAGACCCGGCTGCTCCACTTCTGATCCAGCTCTCTGCTCTAGCCTGGGAAAGCAGTAGAAGATGGCCCAAGTCCTCAGACCCCTGCACCCGCATAGGAGACCTGGAAGAAGCTCCTGGCTCCTGGTTTCAGATCAGCACAGCTCCAGCCATTGTGGCCAACTGGGGAGTGAACTATCGTATGGAAGACCTCTCTCTCTCTATCTGCCTCTCTGTGTAACTCTGAATTTCAAACAAATAAATAAATCCTAAAAAAAAAAAAAAAACCACAAAACCTATTTGGAGCAGATATTTTACCTATCAATCAGTCTTTTCCCATATTACATCAGATTACCTGGGTTCAATTCCTGGCTCTGGCTCTTGACTCCAGCTTCCTGCTAATGCACACCATGGGAAGTAGTGGTGATGGCTCAAGTGATTGGGTTCCTGCCTCTCATGTGGGAGTCCTACATTATATTCCTGGCTCCTGGCTTTGATTTGGCCCAGCTGTGGCCCTGCTATGGCAATTGTAGGCCTTTGTGGACCGGACCAGGTGATGGGAGTTCTTTATCTCTGTCTCCATCTCTGTGTGTGTGTGTCTCTCCCTTCTCACCACATCAGTTTAAAACACGATTTAAAGATAATACTGCCACACATGAGACAAGCAGAGAAACCAATATGATTGAGAGGATAGGGAAGAAGGGCATGTGTTTCCTACACTTATCGTGTGAAAGGGAGGTATACTGTAAAGAGGAAATATTTTAAGTTAGCAAGAGTGTTTATTATAAATATGACATTGTCATTTTACGTAATTTTAGAAATCTGGCCTCTACATAATATTAAGATAGTTTAGACGCATGCTGAGCAATATCAACATCTTAAAGACTTTCTGATAAAGTTAACAACACATAATACCTATCCCTTTAGAAAAGAACACATATAAAGAACATGTGGACCTTCTCAATAAAGAGATTCTTTTCTGATCAGAAGAAACTGGAAATGAAAGATAATTTCAACCAAATTTCTTTGTGAATGAAGCTATATTGACTTTAGGCTAGAGGCCTAAAGTATAATTGCTTTTTTAAAGATTTATTTATTAATTTGAAAGAGGGGGGGGGAGAGACAGAGAGAGAGAGAGAGAGTGAAATCCTCCATCTTCTGGTTCACTCCCCAGATGGTTGCAACAACTGTGGCTGGGCCAAGCCAAAACCAGGAGCCAGGAGCTTCATCTAAGTCTCCCACGTGGGTGCAGGACCCCAAGCACTTGGGTCATCTACTGCTGCTTTCCCAAGCAACATCAGCAGGGAGCTGGATCAGAAGTGAAGCAGCCAGAACTCAAACTGGCACCCATATGGGATTGGGATGTCAGCGTTGCAGACAGCTTAACTCACTATGCCACAATGCTGGCCCTGTAAACACTCTTAATCATGATAAATCCAAAATATATTGCTACTCAGGTCCTGTCTACACTTCACAATACGATTAGAGAAAGAAGTAAACATCCCCATATTAAATTAAACTGAGTGTGTGCTACAAATTACTTCATTGAAATATTTGCTTTAAAATTTTTTTTAAAAAGCCGTGAAATTTTAGTTCACTGAAGAGCCACCTTCATATCTGCTTCTGCTAGTTAATTGGTTAGTTAATTAACAAGAATTTATTAAGCACCTAAAGTGTGGGACAACAGTAGTGGGATAGTGATATGACACAATAGTTAATGGAATCCTAGACAGTCATCTGTGGAGAATAACAATTACAATATTTTATCTGGCCCCAAACTTTTGCAAGAGCTTATGAGGGGGAGCACTCTCTGTCATCAAGAATCTACATACTTAGAGAAACCAATTTAGGAGGAAAAATCTCAGTTCTGTCATCTGGCATTAGATTGGAGCTGAGATTCAAGGACATTAAACTAACATGTGATGGGGCAGGTGCTTCGGCATAGCGAGTAGGGCCGTGGCCTGCAATGCTGGCATCCCATATGGCCACCAATTCAAGTCCTGGCTGCTCCACTTCCAATCCAGCTCTCTGCTATGGCCTGGGAAAGCAGTAGGAGATGGTTCAAGTCCTTGGGCCCCTGCACCCAAGTGGGAGACCTAGAAGAAGCTCCCGGCTCCTGGCTTTGGATCGGCATAGTTCTGGCCATTGTGGCCAACTGGGGAGTGAACCAGTGGATGGAAGATATCTCTCTCTCTCTATCTCTATCTCTATCTCCACTCTCCCTCTTCTCTCTCTTCTCTCTCTTCTCTTCTCTCTCTCTGTTACTCTTTCTCTCTCTCTCTCTCCTTCTGTGTGTAACTCTAACTTTTAAATAAATAATTCAATCTTAAAGAAAAAAAAAAAAAACTAACATGAGCAGCCCAGAGAGAAGATGCTGGGTAGAATGCTTATGGTGCTGATTAAAATAGGGACTTTAAAATAAGACAGTGAAGGTAAAATAAATCAGTATGTGAAAACAGTGCTTAGATGCATGGCTGGGATATAGTAAATTACAAAGAAATGTTCATTAATATTATATAGTGAACTATTTATCCTTAGAGCTAAAAAAACAGCAACAAATGACCCTCTATATAATACTTTGCAACTTCCCCTTTTTGGATTAAACTCACATTTTTTTTTTTTGCTATAATTTTACCAGGGGGGTAAAATCAGTTTGGTGCAGATCTCACACTCTGCAAGGAATTGCCAATAGTCCTCCATGGGTCAAAGTAAACCATCCTGCCCAATTTAGTTGAAATTATGGTCAGAATAACATAATGTAGACATTTAACAAGCAACATTATCCTTTGTCCCATTGTGCCCTCACTGGGTCCTGTACAACTTTTCCTTTTTCTAGGATAGCCCTGAAACAATTACTAAACCTTTGGGGAGGTGGTGTCATCTGTCAACCACTTCAAGTTAAGAATCTTACCTTATTCATAATACAGCAACACACAAAGGAGTACTGCTACACAGAACATGCTCAGTAAATATTTGTTGAATGGTTTAATGGCCAAAGAACTACAGACTCAGAGTCAGAAGAATCAGAGAGAATACATAATTCTACACCCTACAGCACATGCAATGAAATAAATAGCTTACATAAGGTTGAGTCTGACTTAATCAGGATCAGGGAATCAACCTCTTGATGCTCAAAATTAGAATAATGCTCCCCTTCTCCTACAATCTACTCGTTCTTTTTCCTTTACCCCCCCCCCCTTTTTAAAGATTTACTTGTTTGGAAGTCAGAATTACAAAGATAGAAGGAGAGATAGTGAAAGAGAGAGAGAGAGAGAGGTGTCTTCCATCTTCCGATTTATTCCCCAAATGGCTGCAACAACTGGGGTTGGGCTAGGCCTAAGCTGTGAGCCTGGATCTTCATCTGGGTCTCCCATGTGGGTGCAGGGGCCTAAGGAATGGGGCCATCCCCCACTTGCTTTCCCAGGTATATTAGCAGGGAGCTGGTTAGGAAGTGGAGCACCTGGAATTTGGGATGCCAGCACTGCAGGCTGCCATTTAATTTGCTGCACCACAGCACTGGCCCTTATCTCTCATTTTCTATCTCCTTTCCCTCTATCCTCTACCTACTCAGTATTTTTTTTTTCTGGAGTTAGGTATCTTCCTGAAATGGCAGTTGCTTGTGAAAAGAGGACTTTAGTGTCACTGTTCTGGTCTTTTTTTTTTTTTTTAACTTTTATTTAATGAATATAAATTTCCAGTATACAGCTTATGGATTACAATGGCTTCCCCTTCCCATAATTTCCCTCTGTTCTGGTCTTAAATCTTAACCTTGTCACATATTGAGATGAGTTTCTCAAATATAAAACATGATGAATTTCTGCACTACAAAAGAGGATAAAAATCAATACTTTGAAGAGTAATTATGACAGCTATTGATAAATAGGTGTTCACTTACATATGTGTCACTTCAGGAAATTTTTCTTGAGGTTCCTCTGATTTTCCTTATATCTTTTATCAAAATTATAATGAATTATATGTGCCTATCTATATAATATCTGTCTCTCTCATTAGATTGAATGATCCTTAAATGCAGGGATCATACCTGTTAAATTTACATTTATAATTCCAGGATATATCCCTGACACATACAGAAAAACAGTAAGTACTTACTAGATAAGGGGATAAACAAAACAAGTACTTCACACCAGACCAACATCAGAATAAAATTACTTATATATAACATGTTATTGTTGAATTAATGAAATGAGAGAAAAGCTTATGAAAAATATCTAATTCTTATTCCCAGCAAAAAATTTTAAAAATCAATCACAATTTGAAGAAAATTCTCATTTTGAGTGCTTTTATCTTTTTAGCTTAAATTAAATAAATATTTGAATTATACTTATATTCCATCCAAAATATATGAGAATTATAAAATGTGATCCCCTTTGCTCTAAAGAGACAAGAAAATGTGCATAATGGCTACCAGAGCAACTCAGAGCCAGAACAGCAGGAAGTAAGTGGCAAATGTTGCAGATGTAAGAGGGAAGAGAATAGGAACTTCTAGGTAAGAAGTGTGTGAGAAAGTATTGTGATGCTGCAATAGTTTTTAAAGAATATGAAGAACAGTTATGGGATCAATTCTGAGGGCAAAAAGAAAGATTCTATTGAAGAAGAATAACGTACAAGAAAGTCCAACCTGAAAAATATGACTTTCAAGTCTGGATTGATAGAATTTTCTCCTCAGGTTAACAGAAAATCATTGAAGAATTTTAAATAATTTGATTAATCTATGCTTTAGAAAGATTGACTTTCAGTATACTTGCAAGTATTATTTATCATAAATTAAAGGGGAGTAGTTTTCATTTAAATTTATTTCTTTTTATAGATAACTTCCCAAGGAAACCATTAGAAATTAAAAACAATGATCAATTCAATGTCTTTTTTAAAATAGATGGTTTTGAACCATATGTTACGAAATTTTATACTAAGCTATAACCTAAGGTTTATTAAACATACAGGAGAAATGAAGGTTGATTTCCAAATTATCTCTAGGACCACATGTCTTATACACTCATTTCCCTTTGAATGGGTCCCTAATGACTTATGTCATTTTTCAAAAGGAAGGATCCACGATGTGTGAGGTGATCTCTCTCTATAATAAAATATAATAAAATAGAGAGCTCCCATGCATAAAATTATGGGAGCATAATTAAAACGGTGAACTTATATTGACATTTTTATTTGTTCTCCACGAGAATTTAAGGATCATCTATTATTCAATCCAGGATCAGGACAATGGAAAAAATGGCATGAGTTCCAAGTTAACCAGGAAGAAGAATCAAATATAAATTCCTAAAATGCTTACAAGGAGTCAAGAAACAGTTACATTTTTAAACCAAGCAGAGTGTATTTCATTACTACTGAACTATAACATTTCTTTTTAAAAAAGAAATTTAATATAATTATTTATTATTTTATATATTTGAAAGGGGGAGAGGATGAGAAAGAGAACGAACTCCCATCCATTGGTTCACTCTTCAAACGCCCTCAGCAGCCAGGGTCAAAGCTGGAAACTTAACCTGGATCTCTCAACTTCTTTAGTCACAACCTGCAACCTCCCAGAGTATATATTAGGAAGAAGCCAGAATCAGAGGCATAGCTGGGACTAAAAATCATACACTCCAATAAAGGACGCAGCATCACAGAATGTCCTAACTGCTAGGACACTTAATAAAATTTCTTGAATCACAGGTAAAAAGGGAGGGAGGCAGGGAATACCATTATGTTCTTAGAACTATATTTATAAATCACATTGAATCTGTTAAAAATTAATTAAAATAAAATATGTAAAATGTGGCATATCACTGGGTAAAAAGTTTCTAGAGCTAAGTTATGTTCCAGATTCTAGTTACTCAATTAAGTAACTAGAATAACAGCCTGTCTTAGCACATCCTGTGTACCAAGTAATTCTGGTACTTTTCATGTGTCAGCATAAGAGTTTCCAAATATTATCACTAAACTACCCTTCAATGGTTACAGAATAATTAAATTTGGAATATACAATTGGAAGTACAATCTATATGGCTTTCCCAGCCCCCACTCAAAAGTTAGCATTTCATATTTTATCCTTAACAGTTATATATATATATATATATTACTAATGGATTGATTAGTAATATATATATATATATATATATATATATATAATACTAATGCATTTTCCTTCAAAACTCTACACAATGATCTAGGAAAGTCAGCTATGCTTTCCTTCCAGTTTAAGTACCTCCTTGAACTACTTTTGTATATCCAAACCACACTATGAAGTAGATACTACTACCTTCACTTTATAGATAGGACATAACCAGTCCAAGGTCACATAGCTACTATAGGGAGTGTATAATAACTCCTGTTTTTCAGAAACCAAAGCCTTTGATGCTTTTTCAACAATGCCATAATGCTTTCATTGCAAAATGTATGAAGTAACAAAGTTAAGGCTTGCAGTTGCTGGAATTTTATGTCTGCTGGTAATTCTCAGAAGCAAAAGCTTCAGGGAAAATATATTTGATAAAAGGAAAACAGATTTTTTTATTCTTGACTTTGTTTTAAAGAAATTGAATCAATGAATAGCTTGCACGTGATAATTTCTTTCAGCTGTGGGAAAATACAAGGAAATGAATTGTGTTACTATGGTGTATTTCACAGGTAATATGACATCAAAATACCAGAATAAAATTTGAATGGAATTAGTAATTACATTCCACACATTCTTTAAAGAAAGACATAAATTGACAATTTTCTACAAATAGTCAAATAAATGGTATATCGGATTAGTGATAAAATAAAAATTATAAAATGGAATGCCATCTCTTTCTCATTATTAGGGAAAATGGGATTTATACAAAAAGAGGAAAAGAAAGTGAAGTATGAAAATTTAGTATGTGACTTAGGATGCAAAAAAGCATAGACATTTGACCCTGTGTCCATACCAGCACCACCACATAATAAAAATACCATCCTGTATTAAAAATCAAACATGTTACGGGATTATTGAAGAGCTTAAAAGTCTTGATAAACTGATTTTCAGAGAAGAGAAGCTCTTTGTGGGAAGCAATAAAATTGAGCAGTTTTCGTGGGTAAATAGCACCTCTAGGTACAGGCAACAAAAAGGAGGTCTACCATTAACTGAGAAAATTTACCTCACTGAAAAGAGGTCAACAGAAGCATGAATGACCGTGGGATCAAGCATGAAAGATTTCAGTTTGGAAGATGTCTACAGGCAACCATGAGCCACTCACCACAAAAACCCTCACCCACCACGTTCTCTTCCAAGTTTTCTTAGGGAAGGAAGGGAAGATAAGTCTAAATAGCAACACAAAACTTATGCATTCTCTTAGCACTAGTAAGCTTTGAATCAACGCTTAAAAACTTGTCAAAAAGAAAATTTCCATAGGCAGCTCAATTTTGAATTTGAGACTCAGTTGCAGATTATCTAAACAATAGTAATTTCTGAATTATTATTACATTTCACTTTAGTCTACAAATGTAGAGCATAACCTTCAGAGTATTTGGACTACTTAACTTCAATATTATTCTAAAGCTACACTTTTAGTTATGTGTATGGGGTTGGCATAATTATAGATACATAGATTCATGGAACAGAATAGTGAATCTAAATATAGTATCACAAATATATAACAAAATGAGTTTTGACTAAGGCTCCAATGCCTTTCAGTGGGAAAATGAAAAGCATTTTAGACAGAACACAAAAAGTACCAACTACGGAAGAAAATTAGGTAAGCTAGACTTCATAAAACCTTAAACTTCTGACATTTGTAGTAAAATGGGTGTAACTGGAAATTCTGCTAAGGGGAATAGGCCAGACATAGAAAGACCAATAACATATGTTTTCTCTCATATGTAGAAGTTTATATATAAAGATAGATACTTTAAATAATAAGTATAAACAAAATAGTGAGGAAAATCACTTTCATTGAGTGAATTTGCATGTAGTGTATATGTTATATTTCTTGTTCTTAAACAGAGTGTCAAGGATGTCTTTTAAATGCCTGTATGGACAGAGAAAATATATATTTATTCAGTATCAAGAAACTAAACTTCTTGTCAAACTCAGTATTAAATAAACAAAATGTCAATTACAGTCTGAGAATGGTAAAATATATTCTGAAAAAAATATTTTTATCTTGAGTAGATTTTTAAAAATCCTTGTGAACAAATAATAAACTATAAATTGTTCTTTTTTTAAATGAAAAAAAGGAGCTAATGTAAGTCACTTTGGAAAATGGTGTCTTGAATGGAAAATACATGGTTAAAATAAAAGGAACTGCATGTTGTTCATTTCAAATTACTCAAATTCACAATTCTCATAGAGATTCTGATGAAAATTTTTAAAACCACTTTACATATATGCCAGTGTTAAGTAAGCAATGCATTATAGAAAGTGGAAGCCCAGCTTCTTAATATTGGAAAGAGCAGTATTGACAGGAAGAAAGGAAGGCTAGAAGGAACTATATAGACCTGAATTGGAGAAACAGCTATTGATATGAACTCATGTTTATATAAAGACACACGTGCACATATAAAATGATAAAATTATGAGTATATACATAGGATATGTGTATATACATGGAGTAATATATGTTGTATCTTGTTCTGACCCTTGATTGAAACCAGCAATATTAGTTTTACAAAATAATAAAAGTCTCACCAGAAACTTCATGTAGACATGACATACCAACTCATATGATTAGATGAGAAATATATTTGACCTCTGTGATGTCCTTTTTTCAAAAGCCTTAACATATATATGCATGAGATAATGTGGTACTTCCCTTTCTGTTCTTGGCTTATTTCACTTAACATAAGGAATTTTAGTTTTATCTGTGTTGCTGCAAATGATATGATTTCATTGTTTTCATGGCTGAGTAATATTCTGTTGTGCATGTGTACCACATTTTCTTTCTCCATTCATCTGTAGATGGGAACTTGGGTTGTTTCCATTTCTTAGCTTTTGTGAATAGTGCTTCAACAAACGTGGGAGTGCAGAGGTCTCCAAAGACAGACAGATTCCATTTGCCTTAGACTTATCCCCAGTAGTGGGATTATTTTATATGTCTGTTAAAAACGTTTTTGATAAAGAGCAAAAAACCATAGACCTAGTCTAATCATAAAACAGAAAACATCAGATAAATCCACTTTATGGATATTTGATAGGATAACTAGACAGTTACTCTCAACATCAGCAAGGTCACAAAAATAAGGAAAGACTGAAAATTGTAACATACTAGAGACTCTGGCCCCACATGACAGATAAATGCAATGTAGAACCCTGGACTGAATACTGGAAAAGAAAGTTTACATTCATGGAAACACTTGGTGAGGTCCAAATGAAGTAGAGACTTTAACTAATAACAATGTGTTAATACTGGTTTCCTAGTATTGACAAATGTACCATGGTAATATGCTGTTATTGGAAAAAACTAGATAAAAGGTATGTATAAATTCTGTAACATTTTATGTAATGTTTCTGTAACTGTAAAACTGTTAATTTTTAAAACAAATACGTGGCAAGACAGAATATATGAATGAGCAATAAGCACATGAAAATAGGCCCAGAATCATGTTTTAGTGGAAATTCAAGTCAAAACCACAATAAGACATCATTCATTAGAATGTTGTGGTGCGATGGGTTAAGCAGCTGCTTAGGACAACTGCATACTGCATTGGCTTCTCCATTTCCGATCCAG